>NC_051156.1:213849352-213960559 GCF_013339745.2 Dermacentor silvarum | reverse complement strand
ATTGTGCAAAGTCGCACCGTGAGGCGCGCACGACGCTATACATCGAGACGTCAAATCATCGCATACTTAGAGAGTTCTGGTCGAGTTGGGAGGAAACTTCAAGACGCCGCCTTGCGTACATTCCTTTTACAAATTATGAAGCTGCCGTTGTCATAACCTCTGATAATGTGAAAAGTCATTATACTTGATTACAGTACAGTCGCAGCTGTGAAACGTGCAAAAAATGCAGAGGTTTGTAATTGTTCAAGGAATATTATTTCAAATAAACGTGTTAAAAAAATGATAATCCAAGAGACAAATGCCAACACCTCCTGAGAGCAATGCAGATGCTATGAGCACGCGTTAGAACAAAAGATTTTCATGGTCCCAAACGACGGAGAAAATGCGGCGATACGCATGCCTCTCGGCCGCCATTGCAGATTACCGCTCATTAGCATATTCGCGCGGCTCGTTCGCACCACAATTATGGCGGAAAATCTCTGCAATGGCGGTCCAGCGCAACGTCGCGCAACGTTAAATTGACTTTTAAGAAACGGCCTTCCTGTGACGCTCCTCACGGCATATTCCTTCAGCCAATCAGTTGGCTGACATGGCGGCTATCTTGGACCGCCACCACATATTCGCGAATTGCAGATGCATTGCACGGACGTTTACAAGCAACCGATCACTTTCTATATGACGAGCTAAAGTCGAAATATAGCTGCCAAGGACCAGAAAAAAGTATTAGTTGATAAAAAGTACTAGCAGCCATACCGATTCAAATTTCATGTACAAACCTGGGCGTATTGAACAAAGAATACTTGTTCGTTGGTCAGTCCCAGGCCCGGCAATCGCGGCTCTTGCCCGTGCTTCGCAGCCCAGCTCTTGTACGCCTGAAAACGAAATTGAAAAAAAAAAGCTAGGAATCTTGCATGTCCCTGAGCTTTCGAACTCGCACAAAAGAAAAGTTTGCCAGCCAAATGTAACCATGCATAGCGCCATGTCCTTTGCGAAATTACGTAATATACGAGTTCTACCTTGTCCATAAACGCATTCATTCTTGCTGAATGTCAAAGTTAGAAGCAGCACTGTTGGTGCCATCGAGTGGCGTTTAGTACAACCAGAGCGTAGAAAACTATTATTGCAATGATGGGCATTGCGCGACTCCGTTACTGGTGTAGGGGCATTATCAACATCATAATCATAAAGTGTTGGTAGTTTCTCTTACTTTCTTTTTCTATTTCCTTCGACGAACAGAGCGCAAAACGCAGAAACAAAAAACGCTTTTCTGACGCCCTGTGGTTGAACAAATCACCACAAGACGTCGCTACCGGCACTGCTTCTGCCATCGACGCGTTCTGTTTTGCGCTTAAGTCGAACGTCCCCACAACGAACGCTTCTACGGCGAAATGACCTGTATAACGAAGGATTTATTATGCCCCCGCTGAATTCCTATCTTCCATATCTATTGTGAACACTTCTACAACGAAGACCTCTATACAACGAAGTTGCCTGTACAACGAAGTCACTTGTACAACGAAATATTTGTAGGTGCCGAGCGCTTCGTTATAAAGCGTTTGACTGTATTCCGTGAATCGCAATACGTATTGCGACAAGCTAAAACCCTGTAAGCGCACACCGCACGCTAAGTCCTTAAAATTTACAATTCCAGATGTCTCAGACGCGTAATGAATATTATGGATGTTACGCTACCATGAAAGCATTGCACCTGTCTCGTGACAGCAGTGTAACGGAACACTCCGCGCCAGCGTCATATATAAACCGAATGACATTGTAATTACGCATTTATTACAGCCGCTGATCCGGCGTCGTTCAGTGCTTGTTTTCGCATCAGAGCAAATGATAGAATGTATAACGCATTTGAGACCCTCGCATATATATGACGAGAAAACGTGCCTTCGTGACATGCAACATGAACACACATGTCACAAGGCTAAGGAGCGCCGCTGATTGCTCACTGATAGAGTAACTATGGCGACTCACGTAATAGGCTTGCTTCACGGCCGTCGAGTCACAGATGTTCTCTTCGAGCGTCGCGTTACCGTTCACCTGCGTAAACATTTGAACGTGGAGTTGAGAAAACATAAGCTGATTTGGAGGTATAAGAACTATGCAGATCCAGCGCAACCGTTAGAATTTAATTTAAGCTGTTACTCCTAAGAGAGTTCCTCCTCTGCACCGCGTTTTGCAACTTACGCGCCTGCCGGACAAGGCGGCGAGACGCGGAGATCCCCACCAAGTGACCCAGGTCCAAAGGGCCTGCGACAGGGCTGAAGATCGCGGTCTTCTGCCCCCGGAGCGGGTGCGGCCCGCGACTACGACAAAGTAGTCCCTCAGGAGCAAATAAAGTTTCTTGTCCGTCACTCCGTCCGTCCGTCCGTCCATCCGTGCATCCGTCTGACCCAGGTGAGACACGCGACCGCGGATTACGCTGCCTCCGGGATCGGCCTACTCCGTTCTTCGAGAAACCGACCATGCAGACGCGCTGAACCACGGGGAAGAACGCATAGAAAGCTTCGCTTAAAAGTCAGAGGACACCTAAGTACTTCTTACGAGTTGTGAATGCGAAAGCATTAATGTCCAATTGAATACCGCTGAGCGGCCCTTCGAGTTAAGAACTCGCTTGGCGCGTTTTCATTGGGCCTTACCGAGGTGCATGTTAGAACGCAGACGAAAGCTTGCGCGGACAAGGAACGCGTGGATAACACCGGCGTCCTAGAGCGGGAGTGAGGGTGACGTGGCGTCGCGGCGATGCCCTCTCCCCTCATGCAACACATGGCACGCTACGGCGGCAGCAGGTGTTTCCTTTGGCCCGCACTGCTCCGTCAAGGCACGCTCGCGACATGGCGTTCCAACCAATGGAAATTTAGGTGCCGTTCCGTTGATAGAGACGACAGACGCCGCCTTTTTCGCTCAATGGGCCATTTGACGCTTTCGCATCAATACAATAACTATGCGCTTGATGGCGCATATTTCCAGCAGTCAGGGCATTTCGGTGTTGCTTTTGTTTCATTGCGCAATTCCCTAGAGAAGAGGGCGGTTAACCGGCTCATCTGTAGAAGTAGTACAGAAGGCTATATATATAAGCCAGTTCATTATATTAGTGCGGTTCTTTGTGTGAGCTATTCCGAAAGACAGCAGCAGCAGCAGCCGCAGTCAGCAAAGTTCGGGAGGCTTCGGAAAGTAGTACCGTGCTACTGACATAATGTATCGGGTAGTCTGCTGCCTGATTGGTTACTAGTGAGGCTTTTGACAATCCTTTTTTTTTTCGCTTTGGATTTCTTGCACCTCAGAGGCTACTGATATCATTAATGTGCTAGGGAGATATAACAGTGGTCAATCGGAAGTGGCATGTTAACAAACTTATAACACTCGTAGCAAAAAAAAGTTATAATAATAAAGGATGTTCTGTCCAAGTTATAAACTGTCAATACTGCAGTATTCTGTAGAACGAGACTCACGTAAAGACCGGAGTTCCAAAGAGGAAACTGTGAGAACTGTTCCACGAAGCAGTTGGCACGTTGCCGAAGATGCTCCAGCGCATCGTCAGGCCACCAGTTGGTGAAATTCCCATGCTTGTCAAATTTCTTGCCTGCGTTGAGCATTTTCTTTTACAATTTATTTCTATAACGTTATTCTCAGAAGTCAAACGATTTTAGGTTGAGAAAACAAATTGCCTGGGACAAAAAATATACTGGGTGATATTGTTTTTTTGTTTTTTTATGGGGACCAGACTGATTCAAGATCACCCGTGACAAATTGCGCAATTATGTCGCAGATGGTTAATTTGAAGAAGTGGAGACAACTTGAACGACAAATGACAGTGTTTCCTTAAATAACTAACAAAATATTCACTAAATAACTGTGCAGCTGTTCAGTTTAGGGCTGTAAGTTATATCAATTTTGCAGAAATCCTGTGCTGTGCACCAAGTATAAATACGTCCTCTAATTCTGTGGCGAAATCTGTTAATGTCGCAGCTAACACATACCAGCACAGCGATTAAGTATAGGCTGATTACCTATTTAATAGGTTACCATCCCAGCACTCTCTCTGCTGTCATAGCTTTCTACATGAAGACGTGACAAGCTAAGTCTTTTTGCGATTTGTGAATACCCGTCTTGAAGGACGCGAAATCTTCAAGGCAAGCTACATAGACACATTTCCATCGCCCAGAACTGCAGGGATGTTCGAGTGGCGAAAATTGTGAATCGAATAGAATGCGAATATTCGAAGAAAAGCCGGATACAAAGTTTCTAGTCTATAACACGTTTATCAGACCCACTCTGGAATATACCAAAGCTGGTCTTATATATGCGTTCTATAGGCTATAAAATTTGTAACCGGTGGCACTAACTGCGTTTGCAATTGGTAGCTGAGACCCATTACTAAGAGCGGCTACCTTGTTTAGTCAGTAATGGCATAAACTATATCGTTACCAACTGAAGTTATACCAAGGTAGCAGACAGTGTGACAACTGGATAGTAACTACAACGTCCTTTTTTTTTTTTAGAAATGTATAGGTTAACACTTCTGGTGTCCCTGGCGTAAAGAGGTCGTTACTATGGACAGGTTATAAAAGAAATGATGCAGAAATCAAGCTTTGTACTCACCGAAACCGGCAAAGCCGTGGGTAATCTCGTGTCCAATGACGACGCCTATGGTGCCAAAGTTCAGGTACCTACAAAGTGATAGGAGACTGTAATGAGACAATTATGCACTACAATCTCGTGGGTCCAAGAAAGTTTCTTCTATTGAAACAGTTGAAAGAACGGTATTTCTGCCTTTTTGCAGTTTAAAAATTTTGACGAGCACGTTGCTGTCGTCGACAGCAACTCTCCATGAATCCATTCCCTTCGCTTTTTTCCTCGCAGTGTCGGCCCAACACGTGACCTCTGAGACTCAGCGTGCCGGCCTAGAACGTTGGGGTGGCGGTAGTTTTTATGCGATGCACACTTGTCCAGCTGCTCTGCCGTAGCTCTACTTGCAGAGCGGGTAGGCTATAACCTGCCGCACACTCTTACGTGACTATGTCGGGCCGACTCGTTAGGCATATATCGTGTTGCGGAATGATGCTCCCTCCCAGTTCTTTCTTCCCTCCATGCTTTCAGGTGCTACTTCATGTAATCAATGTTTCCCGAGTCGACACCCTCGTTATTCAAAAAGCGAGAACTGAGAATGGAAGGAGCCTAGGTACTCGGTTATTACAGTAGTTCTTCTCTGTCATTACAGTAATAATAAATAATAAATGAAACGTACAACAATGGTGCTATATTGTTGACACCGTCAGATTCCGCCGCCTTGTCAGTTCTCATTGGCCAGCAAAGTGGCTACGCCCTCTCTCATTGGCTCAAAACGCATGTATGGCGGCATTTGACAGTAGTCAGAATCCAGAGCTCATGATCGCCAGAAGTTCGCTACAACTGCGCTAGAACTTTGTGATAACTAATACGTAAGGGTCATCAGGGTTAACCGTGACGATCATTACGAATCGTTAAAGCCCAAACCGCATGAGAGCGATTTCGTGCGCTACGGCGACGAGCGATTGCTTCGAGCGACGAAACGGGCCGTCGCGCGAACAGTTCGCTCATTCTTGTCGCTCGATCGCTCGGTTTTTGGAAATCTAGAATTCATCGCTCGGTCGCCCGGAAGTGCTATGAGCGACTAGCCAATAGCGCGAATCCGAAACAGGATGTACATCAGTCAAGTACTACCGATTGTCGCACGGAACGAGCAAACGACTAAATTTTGATACGTGAAAGGATAAGAACCTAGTGCAAGACATCTAGAAATATGTATGCTGCTGTTTACAGTAAAGCGCATCAACTTAAATGAATAAAGCACGCGTCACGCCAGTTTCGGCGCGTATTTGCTGCCCTCATACCGGCAACACCGGGGAGACGTCGCTCAAAGTCGTCGCTCGCGTGCGGTACGACTTGTAGGCGACGAGCGAACGCGACAGCCATCTCCGTCGCTTGTCGCTGTCGCGTGCAAGATCGCTTGCGTGCGGTTTATACTTTAATCGCTACGAACTGCCGACTTGGGAATACCAGCGAAAAAAATTGAGACGCAAGCACGAAGGAAAGAAGAGACACCCCAACGCTGGAAATCAGGGGATTCTTCTTTCCTTCGTGCTGCGTCTGATTATTTTTCGCTGGCTTTCTCAAGTTACAGCTAGTATCGATCTGGACCAGCAAGCAGCACTGCTACTAACTGCCAATGGTAATGTTGGGCACGTTACTGGCGAAGGAGGTCGGCAGCCAATGGCAAACAACGCCTATGAGCGAAGTTGCCAATTTGGTTCCAGAATAGCACACTGCGAATGAATGCGAAGGAACCTCACTCACTGTGGCCTGTCGAGAATGAGCATGGGGGAACGCAAGATCCCAGCTGGGTAAACTGCAATGATGGAGGTGCGGAGATGAGTAGCGGGAAGAAGGCAAATATAATTAACGCTGTCGTAAATTTGACAAAATTGTGAAACACGAGAGTTAAACTTCATACTAGGATTCATTGATCAAAACGAGTCGCATTGGCTACAAATTTTTCTTTAAGTTGAAGTTCGAGTTATAGCCTGCAGAGGTATCTTTTTTTTTTAATACTTGAAGTTTGAAGTTACCGTACTTATGCCACGTGAAATATTTCAGCAGAAGAAAATCTCTGGGTGTTTGCATCCAAATTACTAGTTAACCATTAGTTTAATCGTTTTTACTTTACTAACTGCAGCAATTCGCATCGAGCGCAGTCCTTTTCTACTATCAAGTCCCACTAAATAGAAGAAGGTGACAAAGTAGGACAGTGTACTCACTAGCGTAGTTGCCTCGGATGTCATAGAACGCGTTTACGATCAGGGGATTTGTCGCCCACTCCCTGTCACAGTGAAAAAGAAAAGTACCAGTGAATATATATAGCCGTAGCGAAGATTCCCGCGAATACAAATCATCAAGCTAGTTATGAGCTCAAATTTTTCTATACCATATTTTATTTTGTTCGAATATACAGGTTTTTTAATTCGCCTGCGAAAGATAGCGCTGTTTCTTCTTTCCACGAGGACTTCTAGAAGAGGCGCAAACTACCTGCATGAGAAATTGCAATGGCCAGGTACAAGGCTAAAAATACATTTACTAATTTACTTTATAAATTATTCACTCCAGGACACTGAAGCCGAGAAGTAGTGGAGTCATGTCTGCTTAGTAGAAATCCCAAGATGTAACCACTTAAAAGATATCCGTACTGTTGAAAACCTACTTAATATGCACTGGTTTCGCAGTTCATATTATCCCCAACTTTTAGGGGTAGGCTTTCAGGAAACTGTTATTCGGAATACCAATGTATTTCGCAGCGCAGCTTGAGGTCGGATATCTCGGAAGTGGTGCTAGCTTTAGTACGTGACTTCATTGCTGCACAGCTTCACCATCTCAATTTCAACATGCGGTCTAAACTTAATTAGCGGCCTGGACATTGTGATTTATAATGAGGCTAATTCCCTCCACTTTCAGAAATTCACCTGCAAAGGAGGAACAGCACTATATCCCACATAACAATTTTTAAAGATCTCTTTAAACTAGGGGGAGGGGGGGGGGGGGCATGGCAAATTTAGCAACGTAAATATCCTAAGACGCAAAATTCTTCGACACGCGGCCGTATTGAATCTCATCAACCTTTAATGACAGAGTGAGATTAAGAGAACGACCGGCAACTTACTTTTCCTTATCGACAGGCTTCGTAATCTTGGAGAAATCTCTGGCAAACTCAAAGCGTCGCACCTTGAGAATGTTCACGAGAAAGTGATCGTCGTCGATTTCAAGCTGTGAAAGGAAAACAAAAAACAAAAGAGAATTACCTTCAAACACTTTTGTGCGATGGGGTGCATACTGTCAATTCATTGAAGAGGGGTAGACGTACAGTCGACCGTATACCCCATAGCCGAACACAAAGCAAGAGTCAACGTAAGCCCATCTTTGGGCCCCACTGACCTTACATGGGGCAAAGGTTGGCCCGACAATGGCCCTTCATGCCGTTGCTACTCGGGGAAAGTTTCCGAGGCACGAAACTTGCGAGAAAAAAAAAAGGTTTCTGGCCTACCACCGCTACTATCCAGAACTTTACACCGATAGATGCAGATTCTGTCAAGAAAGGGCGGACTTGCAACATATGGTTTGGGCTTGTCCTAGGACACCCGTACAGAATAAAACGCACAAGACCAGAGAGCAGTGGGAGACCGCGCTGCTCAGCTCTGCACCGGAAGACCAACTTAAGGCAATCCAGCAGGCCGAAGATGCCGCCAGATCCCAAGGGCTCGAGGCCGTCATCTAGGTAGAGACGCCTAGGTCTCACAAATCTGCTACACAAATAAAGTTTATTCCTCCTCCTCGCGAATTCACCTTTCAGCGTAAAATTGAGCCAGACGCGATGTGGCGCTATTCCTACTGGAAGGTATATATTCACTGCTCGTTTGCGGTTCGATTCGAGAGTGGATGCACCGGCTTCAACAAAACTTCGTTTTATTTCTTTATTTCATTTTTTTTCTCGGAGACTGTGCTCCGAATATTTTTGAAGTTGAGGTGCGTGCGCACCACCAGTGCCAAAGTACTTTTCTAGCTGACTATATATAGTCAGCCTTATAATATATAAGGCCTTCGACACTATTGATCACGCAATTCTTTGCGCTAAGCTCGAAGCCATTGGAATAACAGGTCCGCCACTACTTCTAATCCGCAGTTACTTACAAGATAGAAAACAAGTCGTTAACATTTCTGGGTGCTACTCTAAAGAAGCTACTACTAATATAGGTGTACCGCAGGGGTCCATATTAGGTCCCCTACTCTTTCTAATTTATATTAATGATCTGCCTAGTTGCCTCTCCTCATCGAAGTGCATTCTGTACGCTGATGACACTACTATATTTAATTCTAACAATTGTGTAAAAACACTAACAAGTAAACTAAACGAAGATCTTCTGTCAATCTCCGCGTGGTGTGACCAGAATAAGCTGCAGATTAACCATAATAAGACCAATTTTGTCGTCTTCACCTCGCATCAGAGATCGCCTGACCACCGTCAATCCATTTCCATCAACAATCACCTAATCACTGCAGTTCATAATTGCTCCTATTTAGGGGTGGAATTCGATCGCCACCATAAATTTAATCTTCACATAGCTAACGTAAAAAGAAAATGGCATATGGAATACGCGCTCTAATTAAATCACGACCTTATTTCTCATTTTCTACTCTAATGTCACTGTATTATGCTTTCGTTCATTCTCATATCAACTATAACATTGAATCATGGGGAAACACTTATAGCAGTCACCTAATGTCATTGCAAGTCATTCAAATCGAGCTATTCGTCTAATAACATTTTCATCTCGTAGCATTAACGCTAGTGAGTTATTACATGCTCATAACATTTTGAATGTGACTGATCTTGTTAAATACAACCTCGCCATTTTATTTTTAGGGCCATAAACAATAATCTTCCAGTAACCATCATACCAACGACGTCTCTTATTAATATAAATAATACTAGATTTGCAGACAATATGAACTTTATATTACCCAGCGTTCGCACCAACTACGGCAAGCAGTCATTACACTTTTCAGCTATATCCCTCTGGAACACATTACCATTTCCTTTAAAATTGTTGAAATCTCACCGGTTTCATACTGAACTTAAGCGCTTTCTTTTAGCTTTATCCGACTCCCATTTTTCAGTGTAGTATGTTTTTTCTTTCTTTTTTTTTTAACTGTGTTTCTATATTTATTTCCTGCATTCTTTTCATCGCCTTGGAAAAGCACCCTTTGTAGTTCTGCCTATTATTCAGTGATCTGCAACCTTGTTCTTATGCATTAACTGCTGCATTTTTTTTATTTATGCCTTGTCTTTCAAAAAAACCTGTATTATCGTAAACTTTACATGTTGCCATTGTTTGTTTGTATTAATAATTCTTGTCATCATGCATAGGAGGTCCCATTTCAGTTTTTAACTACGGGACCTCCTTCTGTATATACTTACCATGTAATTAACCCCGTTTTTTGTATTGAATAAACTGATTCTGATTCTGATATACAGGGTGTGCTTTTTTTTAGCTGCACCAAATTTTTTAAATTATAAAAATGTAAATCTTGGTCACGTTATTTTTACCATTTGAGTGTACGGATTGGCGGCCTCTAGATACAGAGCAATTTCCGCATTTACGTGCGTAATTAGCGAAGTTACGCTAATTAGCTTTCTAATTATCAACAATAGGTGGCTACAGCAAATGAGTACTTTGGGGCCCGTCCTCGACACTACCTAGCCCAACGATCAAATTTTGAATAGCGTAGTTCATGTGGGAGCTACGCGAACAAATAGTTCCCCTTGGCAGGCTCCTTAAAACCGAAACTGGCTGCAAAAAGAGCGTGTGTCGTCGATGTCGCTGCCCCCTGCCTTTCGTCACGTCTCTGAGGTAGGCGCCGGTCCGGCCCGCGAGCAGCTTGCGTTATCTGCTTGCTATCTGCGACGTTCGCCGTCGACGCTACAGAGTGATATGACGCCGTGCCTGCAGTATCTAAAAGCCCAAGGAGCGGGGTTGGCGCTACAGTGAAACGTAGCGACCGACGAAATGACGAAGTAAAATTTGGCGGACCGCCGGCATTGAAGCGTTAGGCCAACGCTGCAGACAGCAAGGAGATAACGCAAGCTGCTCGTAGGACCGGACCGGCGGTGACGTCGGAGACGTGACGAAAGGCAAGGGGGCGGCGACATCGACGACACAGACGCTCTTTTTGCGGCCAGTTTCAGTTTCAACGAGCCTGCCAAGGGGAACTAATTGTTCGCGTAGCTACCACATGAACTCCGCTATTCAAAATTTGATCGTTGGGCTAGGTAGTGTCGAGGACGGGCCCCAAAGTACTCATTTGCTGTAGCCACCTATTGTTGATAATTAGAAAGTTAATTAGCGTAACTTCGCTAATTACGCACGTAATTGCGGAAATTGCTCTGTATCTAGAGGCCGCCAATCCGTACACTCGAATGGTAAACATAACGTGACCAAGATTTACATATTTATAATTTAAAAAATTTGGTGCAGCTAAAAAAAAAAAACACCCTGTCTATATATGCGTATACGGACGTTGAAATTCTCTCCGGTAGATGTTGTTAACCATTCTGTTGAGAACGATGGATTTCAGCGCTTCTGTTGTTTTGACACAAACAGGGGTGCACACTTTTAACGAAGCAAGATATTTATGGCAAACAAGACCAACCTTCCAACTTTTCTTGATTAAAAAAATTGAAAGCAAACTAAAACGATGCTCACGTCATGATATTCTTTGTCCAGTTCAACTGGATCCAAGATGAATTTCGGGAAGCCCACTTTTTGTCCCATAGCGGCCACCTGCGCACAAAAAGCGTGGTAAGATTCCTGAACTGATAGAAGAAAAAAAGAGTAGAAAAAAAGGCGCTTTTCCTTCTCTTTGTGATGTTTGTATATATGTTCACATGATTAATAATAATAATAATAATAATAGTAATAATAATAATAATAATAATAATAATAATAATAATAATAATAATAATAATAATAATAATAATAATAATAATAATTGTGAGATTGACGTTGACAGCGCGCTCTGCAGTTATCGTAGACATAAAGAGTGACTATAATGCGGCATCATTATGGCGTCCTACCATTCTATGGTTGTCCATCGATATCCACATGGACTTGCTCCCCTTCCGATGGTCATCTGTGAACTATTACGGCCTTATAATTAACTGATGCTAGCTGCCCACCAACACGTACCTTACGACCATCATCTACCGGCACTGCCTATACGTACTCCTCACGTCGTCCTAGGGATTTACTCATTCTGACAACTTATGATGAATCATTTACACGTGTCTCTACCACAGTGTTTATTACGAAAATAGTTGCTGGGGCGTGTGACACCACCTAAGACTGGTAACGGTCCTGTGTAATGCTATCGCATTAAAAAAAAAACGCTATCGCAAAAGCACTTACCTTCTCGCGACAGAGTTCCTTAGTCTTCTCGTCGAGGAAATTCTGTCTCGGAAAGGTCTCCACGTAGGCATTCTTGATCTCGTCAATCAGCAACCCTACCTGCGCAGAGAGTGTTTAAAATGGCCTCGGTAAACACTTTCAAAAATTGAAGGACGCTTAAGCTTCACCTTTAAGAGTGGAACGCGATAGCACTCAAAGTTCCCTGACTGCTTCTCACGCTTCCCGGCAACTGCAGCTTATGTAACCGTCATGATTACCTGGAAACGCTTTCTGGTTCTTTTTTTTTCCCGAACGGCGGGCGCCGCTGCTGCCGCGGATGCGCAGAGGCGAGCGCCATCTGGGTGGTGTCGCAAGGAACCGAGCGGGGCGCGCCGCTCCCACTAAGACAGACCTCAAACGGAAGCTGGAAAAAGGGTTTGTGTTTGAGTTTCCGCGTAACAGAATTATGTTTTCTCGTATAATCTAATTACATTCCGAGCTATCACGTCTGTAGGTTGTGTGTCAGTCGTACTTAACGAATTTTCTGACGCATTTTACTTTGAGAAATTCAAATAGTTCAGTAACGCCTACGCGCCACGCGGAAGACCTGCCTGGTTCGGGATGATTTTTTTCTAACGGACAACGTCTCCGACGCCGACACTGGGTTTTTTGCGACACGCGCTTAGCGCTATCACGTCAAAAAGTTGTACAATGTATGGAGCTCCGTATTTAACAAATCTGCCTGCGCATGAACCTTCGGGAGAGATGGCCTTATGTCACCGTATAGTATTTCAACAGTGAAATTCAAGCTTTGGCGACCGGACCGGTTCGCCGGGAAAAGACGGTTTACGCATGAATGCGAAGGCCGTGATTGGTCGTCGCACCTGATTGTCGGTGGCCGAGGAGGCGAAGTCCTGTCGCACGAAGAGCGCCGCCAGAGGCATGCTGAAGCTGTCGCTGAGCAGACGCACGCACTCTTTCCAGCGCGACAGGTAGGTGCGCTCCTCGTGGGGGCGCGGCACTCGCCGCCGGAAGTCCAGGTACAGTCGCCGGAAGTGCACGTCCAGGTACGGCATGTACGCCATCACGAACCGCCACGACAGGTAGTTGGCCAGCGTCCTGCACGGCGCGACGCTCCGGGATCAGTTTCAACTTGAGTTTATTTCATGTAAATACAAAGTTTGGTGCGTATATGCAGCATGCTATAATGAAAGTGGTCCCCAAGAGGCACAGTGCAGAGGTACTTTCGCGAATAAATACAGTTCATAAGCACAAGATGTGTACAAAAAAATGACTCCATCTCCCGCTAAAGGGAACCATGTGTGGATGCGAAGCAGCAGGGAGAGGGTTAGCTTGACCGGGAGATGGTTCGCGGCAGCGGCCCGAGCGCATCGCGGCGCTGCACAGGAGAGAGAATGAGGCGCGCGCGCTCCGTCATTTTCATGCCGCGGAACTACCGTGGTGCCCCCAGCGGAGTATGCAGCTGTCGCACCACCTGTCGGGCGCGCCGCTTCGGATTCCTAGAGGAGAGAAAGGGGGGAGCGTAGGAGAGGAGAGAGAGGGGGAGGGGACGCGCATGCGCTGTGGGGGTGTGGGACGGACAAAGCCCCCGCCATAAGCTGCTTCGCATCTAAAAAGAAGCAACGGGAAGCAGGAAGAGGGAGTTAGAAAGGCAATTTAAAATCTAATATAAACGTTATAAGACTCGTACAAAAATAACGAACAATATTAAGGTTAGTAAAAAATATGCGGATCCCAGGCGCTGTTGGAATTTGTTTAAGCGAAACCTTTATTGGTGTTTGCGAAGAAAGCGGTTGGTGTTTAGTGACCAATCCCAAGTATAGAGCATACGAGCAAGTTGGACACCGTTTTGCCAGGAACCACTTCGTTCAGCATACACTTGTGGCGCTGCATCATGCCTACGATCATGACTACGAAGAAAGCACGATGACTTTACGACGACGACGGAATCACGACATTGTAATAACTGTGACAAAATGACGACGCTAGAACGCCCGCAATGGCTTGACGGCAACTGCTTGACGGCACTGGAATCGTACACTATACGACAAAATGACGGCGACACAACGACCATGACTTCGTGACAATGACACAATTACGGCGATGGAATGAAGACGACGGTGTGACGACAATAGGAAGACCTTCCCAAAAAGACAAAACGTATAGGCGGATAATTAAGTGTGTTTATATACCGCCGGTAGGTGTGTCTGTAGTAGAGCACTGCACGGGCCGATTTTTTCAGCCCGAGCGCGGCCCGGGCCCGCTTTTACGTTGGGCGGCCCGCCCGAGCCCGATCAAAACTTTTATGAGGAGACCCGGGCGCGGCCCGGGCCCGGAAATAATCTACGTTACCCGCGCGGCCCGGCCCGCCACCCCTTTACCTTAGGCCCGAGCCCGCCCCGAGCCCGGCTCGAAACTGGCCCGAACCCGGCCCGAGACCGAAAAATACATGTTTTTCAGAGTTGAGACGCCCGAGAATAACTCACTGCACGTTACATGCACACCACCAGAAAGCCCGAGCCCGGCCCGGGCCCGCGTCAAAAAACCTGAGCCCGACCCGGGCCCGGGTCAAAAAGCACACGCCGTGCCCGAGCCCGGCCCGAGCCCGTGAAAAAAACTGCTCTACCCAGCCCGGCCCGGGCTTTCGGGTAAGCCCGAGGCCGTGCCGTGCTCTAGTCTGTAGCACTCAATATTCAGAGCACGTACTTCTAGACAACCGCCTACAGCGCATAGTTGCAAACAATTCGAAGTCCACAAACCGTGAAGCTAGGGAAAGTCAAACAACTGCCATTTTTTTATTGAAATCTATAGAAATAACCACGAAAAGAAAAGTGGACGAATAGACAAACTGTCGCTGGTGGAGAGCTAAACCCACATCTCTCATTGCAATTCATTTGAAGTTAGCTTTATTGGTAAACAATTGTTACGGAGTGATGTACACATGGATGAACGCGATGCTTGGCAGAGCGACGAAGATGACGATGAAGACGCTTGCACGTGGGCCGGATCAGACATGTACCATTTCCCCAGCCTTTATTCTTTGTATATATTCTCTAAATATACCCTTCGCCTACATCTCGCCTCCGTCACACTTTAGTGGAGGTGCGGGGTACGTCAGCGCCTCGCAACGGAACTCCGCAGCGGCCGTCGTTTCGGACATGTCTGCAATGGAGGAAGACACGGCGCCTACATCAGCGCCCGCCACTTCAACGGTAATGCTTGTGCAACCCTGGGATCCTGGCACGTTCTGCGGTTCCGGTGAAGCGGACGTTGAAGACTGACTAGCGAAGTACGAACGCTGGAGTGCTATCAACTGATGGGACCCTACCCTGATGTTGTTCATGTTTTCCGGCTGAAGCCATATTGCCCTTCTAGCTCCTCGCCTTCACAGCAAGCGTCAGGACGGTGCTTCCGCCGCCGCAGAGTGATATTACGGAGAACGTGGTAAATATATTCGATAAATTATTCCTTTGCCTTCATCTCGCCTCCGTCACAATATTAAAATTAGCACACATGAATATCGAGGAAGAAGATCCAAGTTAAAAACTGCATGCGGAACCAACAGGCGTACATGTTAGCATAAGCGAGAACTAAAGCGAAACTATATAGCAGCGTCTTCGCCAAAACATGGCCTTCAGACCCGGAGGAAACGAACACTTTTTGTTCCTACGTTCTTTCTTTGATACTGCGAGGAATCTCACCGAGGACTGGTCTTGTTGAGCAGGTCGAAAAGCCGGCGCATGTAGTTGCTGTCGTTCTCGATGGTCAGGTTGATGCTGGACTCATCGGTCTGTTGTAGTCCCGCGTAGTCCATGACGCTTCGCAGGAGATAGGTCCAGTTCAACTGCGGATAAAAAAAAAAAAATGACAACGCCGCGGGGCACGGCTTACGTGAGACGCTGCACGTTGATTCGGGCGGAACATTTGTACGCATAGTACGTCACAAGGGAACAGGAATTTTAAGTTTAAACGCAAGAACTGCGAGACTGAACTCGAAAAGTACGATATGGTCGGAGCATGTTTTTTTTTTCGCACGATGCGCGATGATCTAATGACATATGGTCGAGTGCATGTCCATGCTGGAGTGAGAGAAAGGCAAAGAAAAGACAGGGAGGTCAACCAGAGATTATCTCCGGTTGGCTACCCTGCACCGGGGGAAGGGGAATGGAATTCGATAGATGACAGAAAAAGAATACGAAAAGCGAAGTGCGTATACAGCCTCCGATCTACCCTTACAAAACTTCTAAAAAAACTCTGTTATGCATTCTGTTGGTTTTTACTGAGTTATGTTTTCCTCAGTATACTCTATGTTGATACACAATTTAATATGATAGACGATTTTTTCCAAGGTTACAGTGTTGACAGTGGTACTAAACCTTTTCTAGATGGAGCAAGAGTGTTTTCTCAATAAGAAAACTTTCATCGTGCCAGAGAGCCTCGAGTGTCATTATACGTAGAGGACATATGAGCTGACACTTGCATTCTCACTAGGAAATTATAATAAATTTGTCAGCAGCGCGACTTCGCTGCAAGCGCAGAAACACCTGCTCGCATTTGTCTGCCGACTGTGGAGAAAATTGAGCACTAGCACGGCGAAGAATCTCTTAGAACAAAAATGTTGTGACGTCAGCCCACACGCGGCTATCACAGATTATCTGGTGGCCATCACTTTCGCCTCCCCGTATTCCCTTTCCTGTGCTCTGCAATCTCGGGGCATATAAACAACGCCCAAGATAATAAAGCACGCTTTTTCCTTGTAGGCTCAACGAGTGCCGGCGTCTGGTCATTTCAACAAATACGTTGTTGCGGATACGTCTGCGTACATTCTGTTTAATGTGTTTTGTTACCAAAAGCGTTTTTCAGCACGTAACTTGTAAACTCATTGTTTATTAGTATCTCTATAGTATCTCTCTAGTAGACGGAAATGTAAAACTCGTTGAAAATGGCTGTTAAGCGCATAATTGCAAATTTATGAAGCAGGACGACAGGGAGAATCGCTTGTAAAAATATTTGAAAGCAGGGAACGTTTTTGTTTGATTATTATTTTTTTATTTAATATATACTGCAGTCCAAGGATCAAGCAGGAAGGCGTAAAGGAAAATACAGAATAACACAGTGCAAAACAAATTCATAGACGGTAGGTCACTCGTATATCACCTTCAGAAAGCATCGATGGGGGTAAGGCAGTGGAAGCGGATGGGAAGGATAGAGTGGCAGATACGTCGTGCAACAGTGAATTGTTGCAAATGCGGTCACCTGTGGAGAATATTGAACATGTTTCTACAAATTGCTTTCTTCATGAATTAGCAAGAACGGCTTTGTCATCCTTGCTCATCCGCGTTGAACGGTCTTGATGACCGCTCCTTTTACTGTAGGAAAACTGCTTCGACATTGGAATGATTCGCAACCCATAACTAGAGCTTTAAAAGCTTTAACAGGTTTGTTAATGAGCAATGGCATATTGCCTGATTATTGATCCCTATGTATTCTTCCTCGTTTTTCATATACTGTTTTTATTTGCTTATTTTCTTTCTTTATTTCTTCATTCATGTGACTTTTCTCTATCATTGTCAGGAGTTCTCTGTGTCTGTCTTCATTGAACAACTGTCCCAACATTCCCTTATGTTTGTGATTCTTTCATTTCTTTTGTGTATTCCTTCATTTCCTTCAACTGCTTGTTGTTCTTTGCCTTTACGTTTATGTGTAACATAATGTAGCAATTGTTTTCTCGCGTCTACTACACTAGCCATCGATTCAAGCACATCGACGCTAAATGCTCGTCATTGCGTGGTCGTGAGTGTGTCTTCTTATTGCATTTATTCTTTCATGTTTTTTGATGTTTTTTTTTACTGGTCAACCGCAAGTGCTGGAAAAGCCAGCGACGAAAGTACCCACAATTTCCCATATCATTTATTGAGTCAAATCAAATCAATAGCGCCCTTCCTATCAAAGTTATTTTGACGCCGCATAGTTCTCGTCTCGTTGGCAGAATTCCCGTCGCTTCAGTAGCGCATCACGCTGGAAGCTACTTCGCCCAAAACTCATCAATCGGTAATACGCACGCGGCCCTCGGGGCCCCGTCCTCAATCGATCGATCGCTTTCTTAAATAATTACTAAAAAAAGCGGCGTCTTCTAGCTCAATTTGTTGCCAATAAAGCGACACATTATCGATAGCCCTTACACCCTGAACGCCATCGCACGTGAGCACTATATATAACGCCACTTCCGCGTCAATTTGTCATTTGTCGCGACGAGCAACTTGACGAGCCTCGGTGCCTTCGTGGCACGCCTGTCTGAGAGAACGGCGCACCGAAACCCACCCGAGCGACTGCTCTTAGTGATTAACTGCCCTCATTTTGGTTGGCCTGCTACAGACCCGCCTAAATGCCTTCGCACATGATCACCGATCAAGCGGTATAGTTGGATGTGCGGCCAGATTACACCAAAATGGCCTCATCCTGGCGAACTTGAAAAAAAAAAGAAGAAAAAAAAGCGGACCAGGCTAAACGACAATCGATGCCGACCAGCTGCTGCTTTTTATAGAATGCGAAAAGCGCTGAACTAGCAATAATCGCTCTGTTTTGTCTTCGCTTCTTTCTTTCTTCTTTCTTTCTTCTTTGTCTCTTACTCTTTCCCAGATGCTTAGCGCTTGGAGTAACGAACTTTAGTAAACGAACGCCTTGCTTGCTTTCAAGAACAACATTTCTTTACAGGCGGAATTGGCGGACCGCTGCTCAATATGCTAAAATTTATTACTTTGTGTTGTACGTGCGTGCTTTTTGGCGTAGCGTGCGCGCCGCATATACCATCTGCATACGAAGTAAGAAATACGCAAAATACCTATACCGGTGCCACACGGGCGCTTTCGATCGCGATGGAGTCCGGTAGCTAGGAACAAAAATTTGCATCACTGTTGACGATGATCGCTGCTACACTGTCCAACAATTGGATCGAGTTGAGTGATGCTCCAGCGTCCCACGTGTCGTTAAATGGGTCCAAAGCACACGACAAACTTCCCTAATGTGCTGTAAAAATCGCAAGGCAGACGTCTGCCTGCGATCGCGATCTATGGACGAATTGCGATTGACTGGATCAGGACCACGCAATGTCGCGACCGAAAGTGCCCATGTAGCAGAATTCCATCAGAATCGAGGTGAATCCGCATTAGGGCTCGATGGCGATCGAAAGTGCCCTTGTCACACGGTATTATTAAAAGCAGCGTATACGCAAGACTTCATGTATACAGGCAGGAAGACTGGAATGAAACTAGGAGATTCAGAATGTTATATTAAGCATATAATTGCATCAAAATTTCAATGCGACATCTTGGCGTACAGCTGGTCGCTAAAGATGCCGCTGCCGAGAAACTCGGCAAATGCGAACAAATCAGATCAATGTAAAGACATACGGGCGAATGTGCGAAGAGAGATGCGCAACTTACCTCGTTATCTTTTTTCATTTTTTTTTTCGCCCTCTGCGCGTTTTATTCAGGCTTGCCTGCCCATACTGCAAGCAGTGTGAGCAGGATGTAAGCCGATTATCGAGGCGTTTCTTCTGCTTTTTATTTTTCACATCATTTCGCGTTGTGCCTTGTCTTGCGCATTCCCTTCGACCCCCCTATACCGCCTCCCCCCCCCCCCCCCCCCCTCTTCTTTTTTTTCAATTTAGCCTCAAATCCCCGGAAGAGCTTCGAATATTTAATCAGACGGCTCCTCATCGATTTAGCATCACCGTCCACGCATGAATTTTTCTCCATACGCAATGAATCCGTGATAACGGATATATAAACAAAAAGAAACGTTAGGAAGAAAGAAACGCGGGAGAGTTGAGAACGCTGAGAAGGACATAACTCAGAGGACGGTGCACAGCCAGTGCGCTTCGCTCGCGCGGCCCGGGACTTATTTATAGCCTGTCAGCGCGCCTGTTAAAGTGTCGCGGCGAAGGCGAGCGCGCCACCGTGAGGGACTGCCCCCCTCTGTGTGTGTGTACCGCGCCGCCGCGTGCTTCACCGCTCCTGTTTGCACCCTCTGGCACGAGACCGCCGCTTAACACAGGACACACCCGGGCGCGCACCCCTAATTATATCACCGCTACGGCTGCTGCGTCTCGGACGCTCGCTCGGCCTTGTCCCTTAAGTGTTTCCGAGTAGCGAAGAAAGGGTTGCGCATCAAATTCCGATATACCGTCGAACCCGGATATATCGAATCTGAAGGGGATCACAAAAAAGAAGTTCGATATATGGTTAATTCGATATATAAAATAAAAATCTATACAGAAATGATAGAGCGGATTTTACAGCTGTTTCATATACACAACAGTTCGTTATACGTGGGTTCGTTATATCCGGGCTCGGCTGTATTATGCGGCGAGTCCTATGTCGTTCACGCGGGAAGGTGTTTAGTTAAAACATTATGTTGAGTTGCGGAACGTTCTCGGATGGTGACGGTACCCTGGATCTGATTTCCGGATCTGATTTGCGCCCGACTAAGGTGCTTATAGCCCGGGTGTTTATAGCCATAATAAAGCCCAGGTTTATTTACAGGGTGTTTCAGCGAACACTTTCAAAAATTCTTAAAGGTTGCCTGTGACAGATTGCGCAATTCTAGTTCATGAGCTGGTCTACTCGAAGAGGCGGATCTTACTTGCAAAAGAAATTAGAATGCATTTTGGAATAATTAACAGAAATTCACTAATTAAGTTTTTAACTAATTACCTGATGGCCCATATTGCAATTTAGAAATTGTAGCCGTGGAGTTCGCAAGGCGGATCCACTTGGAACGAATTCTTGGGATGACACCAGTTTCGAGATATTAATTCCTGAACTTTGCGGAGAAATGCATAGCGCCGCTTCTAAACCACGCTTCTTCCGCATCATGTACTTCCGCATCATGATGCGTACTACGTACACATCATGCACTACGCATAGTGCGCCCTCGCTACGTCGTAGCGAGGGCGCACTATACCGTTGCGCCTCCGCTTCATTATAACACCCTAGATGCGGTGAATTCCCTGAATTCCTCTTTCTTACGTGCGTCCTCTGGTCGCGAATTCCCATCCCGGGCCACCCGCGTTCGACCTTGTTCTACTTTCGGACCACCACTTTCGGCTACTTGGTCGTACCATCTAGGCGGTGTGCCTTCTGAGCACGTCGACAAGAATATTTATCACGCCGCACTTGTTCTGCGTGTACTCAGCACACTTGCCTCGCTCATGCTAAGAAAGAAAGAAAGAAAGAAAGAAAGAAAGAAAGAAAGAAAGAAAGAAAGAAAGAAAGAAAGAAAGAAAGAAAGAAAGAAAGAAAGGCAGATTGATTGAGCCTAGTACCAGAAATCTACACTCTGCAACATGGACGACGTATATGAGACAGGTTGTACCGTTGCGACCTGCAGCCAATATTATGGCTAGTCAGGCGGCGCTAGCACGCGAACACACGCACACAAATGCAGGCAACGAACGCATGCGCACAAACACACACTGACACACACACACGCACGCACGCACACTCGCCCGAAAGAGGGCCGTGAGGTCACGCGTCGCCGACTAATTGGAGCCGCCCCCTCTCGAGCGGTGCGACAACCACTCGGGAGCTCCACGCGACCAGCGAAGCGACAGGTCGTTAGCGCCGAGCCGAAATGGCTTCGGGCTTCGCGATCTCGACGTTCCCGAGGCGCTTGTAATCGATCTCTCTCTCTGTTCAGCGCGCGCTCCTCCCCTCCCAAGGGACGCGCGGTGCGGTGGTACCGAGGGGGGCCCGCTTCCGCTGCCAGCGTGGTGGCTGCCGAGGGTGAAGGAGGTAACTGCGCTCAGGAGCTACACGCTTCGCACTATTGAGCCAGCTTACGGAGTACACAGTGTTTCTTCCAGCTTTGGTTGTTCGCGCTTTTGCTCACTGTTCCTCTCCACCAAGCTCGTTTGAAAACACTGTTACACTTCCTCCTTTTTTCTTTTCTTTTTCCGACGCCACTTATATAAAAACCTTTCGCTTCATTCCGTTTGCGTGCTTGCCTCAATTAACCCTAGCTCTCGCTGTCACGAACAATTCTTTTTTTTTTTTTCGCTTTGAACTCTTCAGTAGAGGCAACAAGTTTCTGATTGGAAGGAATGGACCATCGTTGTACGTACCCTCGGGGGAGTCATTTGGGTGGAAGATATCGCTCTGGCTTCCGCAAACGGCTACGCTATACCAGACCTCCAATGACTTTCTATCTATTTTCTTATATTTCTGGGACTGACCGAGCTTCGGAACCACTAGGTGCGTTCTGTGCTACTTAAGAAGACGCACGATGAAGGTGCGCGGCGCCAGAAAAGCTCGCGCAGCGCGCAGTTACTCGGTGGCCCCGAGGGGTCACGTTCGCGGTCGCTGGCGAGCACTTTCTGAGCGATAGCGGCAAAGTTTGGACAGGAACGCCCATTCGTCACGCCACGAACGGATGGTGGACGAAGAGAAGTGAAGGCTTGAAGAAAAAAAAAAGAAAGAAAAACTATCCACTGGCCCGGAAGCTCTGCAGGCTGTAAGTGATAGCGTCGAAGTCTGTTCGACAAAGGTCTGTTCGCCGCGAGATCATCAAACAAACAAGAGCATTACAAATAATACTTTGGCCGGAAACTCAACATTTATAGCTATTTCATATTTTACACGATAGCTCTAGAGAGAGACAGAGAAAAACAGAGAGAGAGACGGGATAACTTATTTGAAGGTAAGCGGTCGGTCTGAGCTAGCGCGCTCTAGCCTGATAATCTGAACAGATGCAGGGGAAACGCGGACGTGAAGGTGCAATGAGGGATGATGATGACATAGAAGACGCATCCAGGCTCATAATTTCAATTGGTATCCGAAAAAAAGAAAGCCGTAGTTTCGTCCGAAAGGCTAAACATCGATTGCGATAGCCAATTAGTAGACAGCTATACGAAGTAAGGATAGCAGTTTTATCGGCTGTATAAACACGGAAATATTCGCTTACTATCTAAATTAACAAACATGGTGTCAGCGCGCATAAGCAAACATGAACACATCACATTCGATGATCGCGGGCACTCGATGTCAAAACGCTAGCGTGAGCAAGCGCGGTTACAGCAGCGAGCGATGTGACCTTCGTGCTGTCTATCGTTTCGACGCAAACTGAGCGACGAAAACACCACATGCACAAAGTTGTGAGCCGCCTGCAGATCGCTTTCAAGAAAAGGTGCGTGCGACCGCGCAATGTACGCGGTTGGTGCCGGATTAGAACGCCGCCCCCCCCCCCCCCTTTCCTTCACGCCGCTGCCTCCCCGCTTGCCTCTCTGTGCGCGCCAGATTGAGCCGCGATCGTCGGCTCCCCTCGCGCGCTTTCACTCGCACATACAATATACGGCGCGCAGCGATGGTGTTATCGCCCTTGTACTTTATACGAAACATCACGGCGACGGCAGAAATGCGCTTGGAATGTCTATATAAATGCTATCGCAATAAAAAAGAGTAAAATGCGAAGAATGCCAGTGACTGAGGAGCGGCATGCTCAGCATTCATCGTTCACGTCGAAATCGGCTGGTTGATTTCTCTAGGTGCACGAATGCAAATCTTTTTTTACACCTTCACATGGTAGACGAAAAATAGTAACCGAGTGACCACTGAGGCTAAAAGCGAACGTGAACGTTGAACTCAACGGCAGCTGCTTTTGGTACAAGGCAAGGGACGGAATAAGAAGAAATGCAAAGGAGAAAACAGTTGACAATGGTAATGTTCACCGATGTATGACATGCAGGATACGTGATCCTAAACGCAGACGAAGTAGCGACACTATGCTTCTATGAAAGTCTTGGATATCAGTCGTCAAAAATATTGTGTACATGACTGCCACTGAAGAACTGCAGATGTCTAACAGTTTGCTGGAATGCAAACTGCAGAATCAATTTTGCCTGCTAACGGCAATAACATAGCCATAATGAGATCATCGGCGGTTTCAATAGAAGTTGGACATGCTGATCTCAACCTTCGATTTTTTTTAAGGCTGCTGTGGGCAGCGGAAAGCATCGGTGCCCTTATTTTAACAAAGCCGTTCGGGCGCCAATATCGATGTCTCTCCGCGCGTTCTCGTCGGCTTACTCTGTTTGCTTTGTTTGCTTCGCGTTGAAGGGGGAGGGGGAGGAGGAGAGAAAGAGAAGGCAGGGATGTTAACCAGAAATGCGTCTGGTTGGCTACCCTTCTCTGGGGGACGGGAAAGAGGGAATAGAAAGATGAGATAGAGAGAGGAGGGGGGGGGGGGAGGACACGGTGAGCTCGCGCACGCACGCGGAGGGCCTGAGCGTTGAAGCGTCATCACAGACTGACCTATAGCGCGGTTACAGCTGAAAGGCGTCGCTTGGGCGAGGAGAGGTTTGCTTGCACTCAATCTCAACCTCGAGCTGAGTCAAAGTATCGCTGAGCAGGAAATATCGTAATTAATAAATTCTCGAAGGCTAAGACAAAAGTTAGCGCAATGAAAAACAGCGTGCGAGACGAAACAAACATGACAGAGCTGTAAGACTGTACAATCTTCGTACGCTGAAAACGTGATCCAATGCGCAACCGCCATCGCAGAGGCACTATTCTTGAAACAGACATGCTGTCTATCAAAGGACACACGTTCACTCTCAAACCTTTCTCGATATAGCTTATCTCTTTACAATTAATTTCCAGTGAGAGACGGCTTCACTCAGTCGTAACGACATTAGCTATCTCGAGGAAAGTTTGAGAGTGAATATGAGTTCTCTAACTTACAACATGTTTGTGTGTACAAAGTCTCCGTGTGACAATTGTTGCGCATTGTATGACGTCTTCAGTATACAGAGATTGCGCAGTCTGATCAGTAAACGCCCCTTGAAGTTAGCGCTCTGTCCTGTCTGTTTCTTCTTGACTGGTGTCCATATTGCGTTCAAGTTTGTCGTATAGCCTCTGAAAATGCACCAACTAGTCCAGTTTTATCAATCACCTGTGTTCATTCATTCATTCATTCATAGAAGAGGATAAGCTCCAACCTCTGGCGCCATGTCGTGCAGCTCTGCCAGTGTGACGCTGATCATGCCCGAGTCGTAATTCGCGGACGAGTCGTTGGCCGCGCTGCCATTGGATCCAGCTCCGCTGGAACCCGGTCCGTCGAAGTCGCTGGAGTGGGATACCTGTGCGCGGTAGACGTCACAACCAATCAGAGCGCAGCAAAAGCTAGGGTTAGTGCACATTTATTACAAATGCCCGAGAAAATTGGAGGACGCTTAAGCTTCGCCTTTAAGAGTGGAACGCGATAGCGTTATCGGGCTCCGTTCGCATCCCATTTTTCATTATGAGTAGGCTTCACTGCAAAATAGAACGTGGGAAAGCCAGCTTACAAAGCCCAAGCTTACACTGATCCCTTTAAAGTCGGCTTCACTTTTAAACATAAATGCATTGCTGGGAAGACATTTTACAGGAGCAATTTAGGTCGTCTTATACCAAATGTGAAGGTCCTAGGACCTTTTCTTATTATTTTATTATTGTTTGCTGTTGCCCCGACGCGCGCGTGTCCAAAATTTAGAAAGGCTCGGTTTTCAACATTTCCCTCAATGTTGCCTAGAACCAAAGTACAGCGAAACACCATCAGAATTGGAGGACGCTTAAGCTTCGCCTTTAAGAGTGGAACGCGATAGCATTCAAAGACCCCCGGCTGCTTATCAGGCTTTTTCCTCGTATATTCAAATCACAATCTGACGCTATCCACGCCTGTAGGTTGTGGTTAAGTCGTACTTTACGATTTTTCTGACGGATTTTGCTTTGCGAAATTCAATTTTTGTTTACTAACGCCTTGCGCCACGCGGAGGGCCTGTGTGGTCAGGGTGGTTCGGGATGATGTTGCTCGGCATGATTATTTCACCAGACGCCGATGCTTAACGCCGACGCCGAAGCCGACGCCGGAATTTTCTGCGACACGGGGCCCTTAACGTTATCGCGTTAATATACTCAAGTGAACGGAACGACAGCCAACGCCCTAGCTCATTTCGTAGAGCGCACTGCAAGTGCACAACGGAGGTAGCGGGTTTGGCTCCCGCTGACAGAAACTTGTCTTTTCAATCACTTCCTTTTCTCTATTTCTTTATTAGGAAAACAAAGCCTACAGGAAATTTACCAGTCATTAATAAACAATTTTATATTTCTATAAAGAACATTCTGATGCGCGTCTTCCTGATGCGCGCATTTCCTGGTTTCATTGTCAGTTGGCCCCACATGGCTATTACTAAAAATGGAGCCTTTAGGTTCCTCCGATTCTTGTTGCACATTTTCCCCATTAGTTGGCCCGAATAACACGAAACAATATTGTTCGAGAAAATACATTATCGCGTGTATCTCGTGATCAATGCTGCTAATGGGTTTAGCATTTTGTTAATCAATAACTGATCAATAACGTGCGTTGTTCATCAATAACTCGCTCGCACGTCTGCTTTCAACGAAGATTTAATTTCTTTTCGCAAAACAGCGCCACATCTGTGGCAGAGAAATATCCAAAATATTACTTGTGAAGACTGATCATTTTATGAGTTTTCTTTTTTATTTTTATGCGCAGTCTGCACCGTGCTTTCGTGGAAAGAGATCAATTTGAGAGGTTAACAATCTAAAAATTTCGCACCATTTGCGCCTTATATTGTTCTCATAACACAATCTGACGTCATCTAACTTGCGTGCACATTCGTTCTTTAGCTTATGCAGCGCCCCCAATACTATCCTGTCAGGAACTCTATGTCAGGCTGACACGCGCATGCACTTCAAAGGAAAAAAGAAAAAAAAATATGCGCGCAACTTTTACATTACGATTACTGTTCGGGGACAATGGGCTTAATGGGTGCATTTTCTTAGGGTTTACCGACGGTTGGTCGCAAACCATCACCGGAAGGGTTCAACACGTACGTTGGCAAACTGTATTTCGAAGTCGACGACTTCTTCGACGTCGCTCTCCGGGTCCTTGGCACCGAGAAGCCTGGCCGACTGCGCCAGGATTTCCCGGTAGAGGCGAAGAGCCTCTCGACACTTGTCATCCGTCTCGTTGAGGTAGTACTCGCTGCGAAGCACGGGGGACCCGCTGAATATCTGCAAACACCGCGGGAAGGCTTCGCTGAACTTCGTTGTTGACGGTTAAGAACAACCGGAGCGTGGAATGTCACGGACGAGAGTTCGCGTTCGGCGCTGCGAGCCATTGCGACCGAGAGCCTCACAGACTTTGGGGACTGATTATCCGCGCTAGTATACAGTCTCGGCGCCCAAAAGTTCACGGGGTTGCAGGTCCCACGAAAAAGCAAAATTTCTGCTCGGTTCGGGCATGGAGCGTTTAAACTAGATGAAACACGGATGAAACACGTCCTTCGCACACAGTGTGCTGCAGACTGCGAATCTTAAGTTCAGGCGATGTGCCAAAGCTTCGGGGAGATGCAGCTTTTTACAGCGAAGTTCCTAGCCTCTCGGTGGTCGGCATTTTTCATGTCGGCGTCCGTTAGCAAAAACGTAACCCGATCCCAGCGGCCGCGCAGGGCGCAGGAGCAGTGGCTCATACCCCCGTAAGGCAGAGGCTTCAAGCACTCAGAAAAGTGAAGCGAAAAGTGCCATACATTCCTTGGAAACACGCGTACAACATACAGAACAGCATTCGTTTCAATATAGAACAAGCACAGAACAAGCATCCGAACGACATAATTGATGATAAGGCGCTCCTGGTAACAACGCGAAGCACGTAGCGCTCCCCGTATACGCTTCCCGGTAAAGTTTACTGTTGCGCAAGCTGCCGCGGCGACGGCAGCTTGCGACGTGGGGAGTGACGTCTCCAGCCTTTCGTATATAAACGAACCAGCCTAGCAATTGATGTTATTGTTGTTTTAGCACCGCTATGGGTATGCAACGCGTATTTGAGACTCCCGAAGAGCAGCGTGAATATGAGGAACGGCAAAGGGAAAAAGAAACGGCAGTACGACCAATTACTACCGTTACTCTAAACTATCATTACTACCATTACTCTAAAGCAATAAAGCACTGCAAAACGCCCTCAGCAGTTGTAGTGGTGGTTTTCAACAGCTTCGCCAGACATCCACTTTCACAGGACCGGGACGATGACGAGTAAATTTTTTCATAGAGCGTGCGCCGCGCAAACTTTTGACGCCGACAGTAGGCAGGCGATTGCCAGAAGTATAATATACAACGAAGCAGTAATCCGCGTACTATACTTAACATACTAGACATTACTAAAGATGAGACATATACGTGCATGCAGGGTGTCCCAACTATCATGCACCAAAATTTAAAAATATGCAAATGCCACGTATCTGGACAGAATCAAGGTAATGTTTGCCGTCGTTTGGAGATACTGAGATTATTTCTTGCATTCCGCCTAATTACATAATTAGTCATAATTAATTAATCAACTTCTCAATTATTATAATTACATGAAAAGTGACCATGAGAAAATTGTAGAGCGACATGAAAGACTCCCGATACAGCTTTCTGTTGCTCAATACATGCTACATAAATGTGTTTTTCGGAGCGTGAAAGAAGCCCGCGAATTCTCGCAAAATTGCCGCGCAACTGGCCTCTCGAGGCACTTTGCGTGTATTCGCGGGCTTCTTTCACGCTCGCAAAAACACATTTATGTAACACGTATTGAGCATCTTAGCATTCCGTCTCCATTGAAATGAGGCCGCGACGACCGGGGAACGAACCTGCGTGCTCGTACTCAGCAACAGAACGCCATATATCGATGGACACACCGCGGCGGGTTTAGGAAGGATGCAAAAGTATATGTAGTCGCAGAAGTATTTCCTCTTCTCCCGGGTCTTGTGTTGCGGGAAGTACAGCAGCAGACGCATTCTGGTACATAATCTTAAGCGAACCTGTATGACGTGCATGGTGGCGTTTCGCTCGTCCTGTCCCACGTGTAGCTGGAAGAATGGCTCGACGCCGTGGACGCGCAAAAGTGCCAGCCGCCGCTCGAACGCCAGCGACGTGCTCGTCATGGGCTTGTGGCGGGAGCCCCTCTCCAGTGTGGGCCACGAGCCGAGGTAGTCGTCCCGAAGGAGCTCCTTCAGCTTGGCCACCGAGCCTTCCTCCACGCTGCCTGCGGGGCGCGCATGATGGAACGAGCGGGATGGGACACACCAAAGGGATGGGGGGTATTCTGTAAGCGGCCACCTATAGTGAACATGTCCATTTAGTGTGCTCCTGAAGTGCTGATTGGCTGGGATGGGGTACGCGTCAGAAGGAGGCAGGAGCCCTCAGCCAATCAGCACTTCAGCAGCAGACGAAATGGATATGTCCACTAGGTGGACACTTACAGAATACCCCCCTGCAAGAGTACCTCTTGTCGTGACACAGCGAAAGACGGGAGAGAGGCTAGCTTTAAAGATTGAAAAAGTTTGCCTGGCTGACGGCTTGGCACATACGCCCATGCACACGCAGACTCACACTAAAACTATTCGCAAAGTTTTGTTAAGACCGGTAGGCCTTTAAGAAAAGTCGCAGTTTCGCCCGAAGGGCGATACATTGAAAGCAATAGCAAGGTATTCGCACCTCGAATGTCTGTATAATTACTATCGCAATAATACTATAGAAGTATTTTCGTTACGCGCAAAACGCAGATGAAGCCTTGCCCTGAGCTCCCTTCGTGTAAAGGCTACCCAGGCCAGCATCGCATCTTATGGTTATGCCACCCCCCCTCCCTCCCTCAAGGCCTCTCGGCTTCAATTCACTGCCACACCAGACTGGCCCATTTTCGCCAAGACCTGGCACGACCAACGCTACCTTGGTGGACTACATTCAGAACTGCCTGGAACTGTGTAGCAGCGGAACCATGGACTGAAGACTCCAGAACCTAGTGACACCTCTTATAACCAGTAAAGTTTTCATTCATTCATTCATTCATTCATTCATTCATTCATCGCGAGATGTCGCACGCTGGAGCCAACATTCAGAAAACCGGTTACATACAGCGGTGCTAGAAAATGGCATGGAACTGTGGCATTTGTATACGGATGTGTTCACTTACTGGTGTTCATGCATGAGTTGTACAGCGCCTTCACTTTGCTCACGGCCGAAGTCCTGTTAAGAGTGGTCGGCTCTTCGAGAAGCTCTGAAAGAGAAAAACCAGGAACGATGGTAAAGATGGCAGGGAAGGCGTGTTTTTATTCAGGTGCTGTTTGGGCACGCAACACTCTTCGCTGTCATATACGAAAGAACGTCCTTTATTAAGTGCGAAGCACTTTAGGGGCCCGGGCTGTCGGCGTCTAATGTAATGTCATGTCGTCATGGTCACGCGCAAGGACAAGATCTGCCGAAAACTCGCGTCTCGTTCACTTGGTATATACCAAAATTGGCATGGAATGGTACGAATGTACGACTAACTTGACTGATAGGTCATGACATCAATAACATCACATGCTCGTCGGTTACGTCACGATTAACAATAATAAAAACACGTGTGGCGCATACCCGCACTGGATATGCGGGTATGAGCCAGGGATATGCGTAAATTAGCAGAAACTCGTAAACATCGCTACCGAAACGCCTGTCTGGTACCAGCGCAGCGCAAGGGAGGGCGCCACCAGCCCACAAGCGCTCGATTCCGCCTAAATTGTGCAAGAATAGCACAAGAATAACATAATGGAAACACCGGCGCATCACTGCTTCGCACTTCTACAGGTTTCACGCTAGTGGAGCTGCATTAGCGCTGGATTTGAATTACACAAGCGCAGAATTTGAAGCCAGCGCTTAACGTAGCTCCAATCCTGCTCAAATCCTGCGCTTGTGTAGTTCAAACCAACGATGAGTTAACATAAGGGAAACACCGGCTCATCACTGCTTCGCACTTCCCCGGGTTTCACGTTAGTGGAGCTGCATTAGCGCTGGATTTGAACTACGCAAGCGCAGAATTCGAGCGGGATTGTAGCTAAATTAAGCGCAGTATTTGAACAGGGCTTGAACTACACAAATGCAGGTATTTTTGTTGAATGTTTTGTTATCTGCGGTCTGGCCATTTCCGTCCGATATACTTTTTGCATGATTTCACACTTGTGGTTTGTGAGTAGACCGAATTGATTGAAACAAATGTCTGGTGCCTTGTCATAACGCTGTATAAACGGCAGACCTACGCCGGTTTTTCTAACGAAGATGTGTGACAAGGACCGGCGACCGAGAAGTCTAGAAGCATAAAAATAGCCTGGCAAGCTGGCGGATGGAGCAGTGCGTTGAACACAATTGGAACGCAGATAATGTCACTGGCAGAGATGGTGTTCGCAATTCGGGCGTATCGTAGCTTTAAATCAATAGCGTGTTTTGAGTGCGTATTTATGATTGAAGAAGCAGGAGTGAGTCATAGTTAACTTGGTAAGATAATCGAGCACTTGATCAGCTGGCTAGCAGAGCGGACCTGCATCTGGTTAAGCTTCCTGCCTTTTCTTGCTTCTGTCTCTCTGTTTAGCCGTGAAAAATGACAATGGTTCAAATGCCGAGCGCACCGGTTATGACTGTGGCGCAAGATTATTCGGCCAATGAATTTTGATTATGATGGAGATGACTTGCCATAGTGACAAAATATTTCAAATTAGCTTGCCTGATTTATATTCATTTTTGAAATAGAGATAGAGACAAAAGGTTATTTAAACTGACACTGCATAGAATCGCAAGGAGCAGCGATTCTGCGCTATGAAATGCAACATGTGGTTTTACAGTGTCAAAGATTTGTGGTGCTACAAGTATTTAATACATAACGAATACACAAGGAATTAATACATACCACATAATTAACCAAGACATACATACTACACTCATACATAAGACAATAACAACCCTGAAATGAACATATATACCGTTTATATATACATTTATTTAAATGCCACAAATGCTGTTGCATTTGTGGCCCATTAACGTTTGCAAAGTAGGATATTTATTATTATTATTATTATTATTATTATTATTATTATTATTATTATTATTATTATTATTATTATTATTATTATTATTATTATTATTATTATATTATTATTATTATATTCTAGACATTTCCATTAAAAACGAAGCACGGTGTAGATTACCCGGCGATTTGTGAGCATCAGAAAGATATAGGTTAAACATCCTGCGCTGGTCCTACAAACTTCCACAAGGCGTGAATTAAGTTGACTTGAAAGTGGCCCGCGTCTTCACGCATGCAGTACAGCGAACAGTTTTTTTTTAGTCTTTTTTTATATAGCGATGTTCGTCACTTTTCTCTTTACGCTGAGTTCTCACCAAAAACAATAGAACAGCTAGCTGACGTCTTCTGATCATTCTCTGGTTCTCGAGCGCCTCGTGAAATAAAGCAAAAAAAAAAACAAAAAAAAAACAAACAAAGCGGAAAAACCAGAAGGAAGTCGCTGCTTTCCTGATCAAGTTGAACGACCCTGCAATGTCGTTGTCCTCCCTGAGTATAGAGCTGGCCTAGCACTATAGCCAGAGCGCTTCCTCTCTGTCGCTGGGGTTTGAACGTGTGTTGGGTCATCGCGTACTGTTGTTGGCTTCGCGCCGTAAACAACGCCCGCGGCGGCATACAGACGCACTCTTGAGCCGGACGAAGATGGTGTCCTGCATGCTGATGAGCACGTTGGTGTAGTAGTGGTCGTCCGGCGCCGAGTGCTTGTGGACGAAGTTGCCGCACGCGAACGCGTCGAAGTCCTCGCACGGGTCGCGGTGCATCTGGGCGCGCTCCAAGATGGCCGCCGCTGCGAAGTTTAGGGAAAGAGGGAAGAATAAGAACAGGGGGGGGGGGGGGGGAGGAATGGGATGTCACGCTATACGTGTTCTGAACCGCAATGCGTTGTTCTATTTCGGTGACCACTGCGCGCGGGTTTGCTGTAGGCTGCTCTTATTGACGGAAAAGAGGCCGGAGGCGTACTACTTTGCGGAAGAGGTAGAGGGTTACGGTAGTGGCGAGAGCGAGAGAAAGCAAAGGAAGAGAAATTAAGCTGGGTCACGCGCGGTTGGCTGCCGTGGAGTGTTACTAATTAACGCTCGTAGGCTTGAGTGTTCGAGCGACTGAGCAGAGAAGAGCGTAAGTTTAGGTTACCAAAGACGGTGAGCGTGCGGTGATGATACAAAACAAGAAGCGTGTAGTCAAACGCAAACTATTCAGCTGAAGGCACCGCAGTGCCACGCAACTGTGACACAAGTTACGCAGCACGAGACTTATTTGCAGACACAGCTGTACACCTTAGTGCAACTCTTTGACATTGGCTAAAGCGCCGTCTCCTAGTGTTGCTGCCAACAGCGGAGGATGAGAGAAAAATGTGAAAAAAAAGTTGAAAAAGACATGCACTTAAGGCGTGCACATGCGCGGTTTTCACTGACACAATTTGAAAATGATAAGTAGGGCGTTATTTAACTTTCATCTTGTACCAGAAACACGCGTTCGCCCCAAATTTTTTTCCGGCTCAGTTTGCCGAAAGACGGCGTTCGTTAAGCCCTAGTTTTATTTTGCTCCGCGGGCAGGGTATTTTTTTTTTTCGAGGCCGTCGTGTGCTCTTTGCGGTTTTCGGTTTGTTTTATGATTGCTTGCTTTCTTTACTGTTCACAAGTGATGATTCTATGTACTCACCCGCTTGAATGCATTCCGGACTGTAGCAGGTATTCCTGGTTAAAGGCGGCGGTAGTTCCCACCGAGGTTCTTCTGAAAAAAAAAAATAATAAGATTACAGCAGCACAGAAGATAGCAATATTCTAAGAGCCAGCCCGTCGACAATGTAGTCTGATTGATTGATTGATTGATTGATTGATTGATTGATTGATTGAAAAGCGGACAGGGGAAATATCATTTCCTTGTTTATGTATTTAAAATAAATAGTGCAATGCCGTGTTGAGCGCCAAAAAAGAATTAAGGTTTTATAAGTGCCTTATTATGCGTTATCGCCAGATTCAATAACGGTCAGTTAAACGCGCTGTTAAGTGAGCATGGACTCTTTCATGTCTCCATCCTTGAATTTAAATAAATATGAATCCCCCCTCTCTCTCTCTGTTCATCACGCCTCCACGAGAGTTCCTGATCTTATTGTTTTCGTTACGGCAACACAGATTATATACTGTTCCATCGAACCAGTTTGTAATGCCATGCATTTTACTGCGGCAGCAATTAAGCGCTCAAAACTGTGTTCGCCTTGTCCATCTGTCCGTCTATTCCGTTACGCTGACGATGTCTGTTGTCATCATCAGGCCGTTCATTCATCCTACACTTCACCATTGACACATGTCTAATAAATAAAAAAAATTACCGTCCACATCTGTCACCACTGGAAAATATTCAATTGAGATAATACAAAATTAATTTTGTACTATCTAGGAGTCTGTGCATGTCTGTCACACATGTGCCTTTCCCAAATACTGACAACAGCGCTTGGCAATCAGTGCAACGTTTTGCGGTCCACACAGACTCAGTGAGCCATGAATGATGTCTGCGCATATGTTTGTAGCAGGCGAGGATACAACAACATGAAAGTTGTTCTTGGCAAAATGCCGGTGTGTTGGCTTGTGATTCTTCGTCATCGTGCTCTTGAAGATAGCGTCGACGGCGCAAGAGAGGCGCACATTACAATCGTGAATATGAGGCTGAAACATGCCAAACAGCATCCTCCACAATGGAGGACGCGCCGAGAATCAGGCCATTGACGGAAAACGACTTCGGATGCACCGACGGAGTCACCTCTGGCAACAACGAAGTCAAAACGACAGCACTGCATAGTTTTTTTTTTTTTCAATGCGTTAGCATTAGTAGTGTCAAAGTGGAAAAAAGTGCGAGTGTGAGTAGTGTGGGAAGCCAGTCACGTGGTAGAGGTAGAGGAGGGATGAGGGGGGGGGGGGGTGAACTTCCCCCCGCCCCTGAACCCACGCCCCTTTTCCCGTCCTCAAGCAACCACCCGCTCGCTGGCTTCTTGTGAATTCCCCCGTAGTGGGTGAGCACAATTATTTGAGGATCATCTATGCAAGCACAAACAAAATGAATGGAAAATTGGAAAAATTGAGAAAAATTGGGAAAAGTCTGGTCGCAGTTAATGAGTTCAGAACAGAACAAATCACTGAAGACTGCTGTCCAACATTTTTTTTTTTCAGAACGCCGCTACATCAGTTCGAACGCTGAAAGCCGCAACAATCTAAAAAGTTATCAGTACTTTCGTTCACGTTCAGTTTTATTTTTCTGGGCTCATCATTCTTGTTATTCGAGGAATATGTCTAATATTTTTTAGATGCGGCGGAGACAAACTAGATTGTCTAATCAACATGTCATAACTACAAGTAATTTCAAAAGTTTTGAAGGAGGGAGAGTTCCTTCAAATATTTTATTTGGTTAGCGTGACGGAATGGTAATAACTCGCCAGGAATGACGTTACGTCAGTTATAGCATATGCTTCCAACTTACGCACTCACTGCTGTTACTTCTGTTAATTTACCTTTTTTTCCTACTTTTTGCCGCATCAACCAACTGTTCCTTACCAAAAAGCAACCTGTTCTTGAACACAATCTCCTTGCGTTATCTGTAAACATGCCCTTCTCTACGATATTTACCCTGCAACATTTACGCGACTCGATATTTTTCAACTTGGAAAACTTAAGTGAACACACGGGACACGCGATACGCTACAGAATAGGGGCATGGAACATTTACGCGATGGGCGCTCGCAAGAGGCGTAGCATATGGCCCCTGCCCCCGGAGTAAAAAAAAAAAAAAAAAAAAAAAAAAAAAAAAAAAAAAAGAAATAAAAGAGAAAAAGAAAGGGAAAAAAAGTTGGAATGACCTGAACTAGTAGTAGCCCTCTGCGGGAAATGTTTGATTCACGGAAGAATGCATTTCTTTACCGTTTCTGGAAAAGCATACAAGCGGTGATATCAGTGTTGGAAAGAAAGCTTATCGACCCGCGCGATGTTTTGAGAATGCATCGCAACTGTGGGGGGCCTCGTTTTCCTCTTCAGAAAGCAAAACGACTACCTGAATGAAACTTCTGAGTGCATGACGCGAAATCTCCGGAAAAACGATAAACTCGAAGATGGCCCATCAGACGAGTCCGTTTTGTAAAGTAAGCGCACCTTTCAGGTCTAGCATGATCTGAAACGAGATGTACCGAGTCCTTGTAAGGAGGAACTGAAACCGCGCTTAAGCCGGTAAAGTAGCCTCTTGAAAGGTGGGCAGAACAAAAACATCTACAGAAAAAAAAAAAAAATAGCGGCAGCGGAAATAAAGCACAACAACACACTCAGGTATTTTCGGGAGGAATACTTTAATCTAGGACCTAAAAACTTGTTTTCGTCTCTTTCTTTTTTTATTGTAAAAATATCCAAGGCTGCAGTGTCATATTCCTTCTTTTGCGTGACCTATAAGCGTTTCTTTGATCATTTGAAAAGCCTTACCCGACCTTTGCCCGAGTAGTCTTCCTTACGACGATGCACGAGTTCCGCTGTAGTTTGAAGAAAATAACGTCGTATATAACAGAAGCTGAGGGCTCATTCGTTGTATTCGCTGATGAGCTGCACCACAAGGCAAGTATCGCTGAAGGATCATGTCAGGCTTGTTTATTTCCCACACAAACATCGGGGAAACACGTGCTGTACTTGCCTCGAAACTCTTGATATAAGGTTCCCTCAAAATAATCTCTTTTCTCTATTGAAATGAATAAAGAAAGATATTATGGTTCCTCTTTCATTTTTCGAGTGTCATGAGACGTCTAGTTCTTTTACATGTATTGTAACCCTGTTTCAATGTATCAATTGTTCTTTGTACCCCCCCCCCCCCCCTTTCATGTGATACCCCGAAAGGGGCCTTTAAGAGTAAAATAAATGATGATTATTATTATTTTATCACCTTATAGCGGTGATGGCTACTTCTTTTCGCATAATAGTAATTTCAGAATAATGTAATAAGATAAGCAACGTCACAAATATGAAAAAAATCAATGGCGGGAAGAGCTAAATAGAGTTCACGGGACCCCGATATAGTCCAAGACACACTGAAGCAAACAGGCACAAAACGCGAGGATAAGTTGTACCGCGCACTACACACCGAGTCCTGAAGAGGTACACGGAGCCGCGATAATCTTCTTTCGGCGCAAGCTTCAATCTCGTTAGAACTTCGACGCCCGGGTTTACCTGCTGGAAGCGAGCCTGATAGATTTCAAACCAAGTTCGTTCAATCGGGAACTGGGTCGCGCCCGGGATTAAGGTCTGACAAAGTTACCAGCGTGTCGCAGTTTTTAGTTCAACCACGTAGGACGATGGGCTCTTCATTTTGAAGTAGTTTCTGTCGACGACCTGGACCGTTTTCTTCATTAGCGAGGTGTTGTTTGGCGCGCTTGTAAGTTAGGTTCACCTGCAAAAGTGACTGCAAATGCTTCAGTAATGTTTGCTTTGCCTCAATACAGGTATGCTTGCGGCGCTGCACCCTTTGCAGGCAAGGGAGAGCTGGTGGCGCTGCGCTCAACTCTCGCATCTCGTTTATGTTGATTCATTAGACAACGGCGCTAACAATCCTCCTCCTCCTCCTCCTCCTCCTCCTCCTTCCGAAATATGAAATGTTCAGTGACGCCACGATTCAATTTTCACGCAATATATAGCACCGCCTTGGCCAAAATAGACTTGCCAGTTTATGAAGGTGATTAAGTAAAGCGAATCCTCTGGTGTTAGCCGAAGTCTGCAATCAAAACATTGGACCTCTCAATTCTGCGAGCGGCACGAAGCCATTAATTTCTGGAGAAAAAGACGTGGCTTGTGAAGCGTTAGGCAAGAACTGATTTATTGCTTGCAGAGCGCGCGCCGTCTCGGGCCGTCCTCTTCGTCGTTGGCGCCGGCGAAGCAGCGACACCGCGAAGTCTTTAGCGTTAGAGTCTGCTCGGTGTAGCTCTGGTTGCTCGCAAAAGCGGTGCAGCGCACATCGCAGTGCAATGCATTCCGATGAGGAAATGGGCGATTGGTGTTGGTAGTAGTGATAAACATCAAAGCCCCTTTCTTAAAGAAAGATTGTTAAACGCGAAGCTTTCTCCCATGCAAACTGAATCAAATTCCAAAGCCAACGACCACGCAACGAATCCGAAGAAGTGCTCAGTGACCCGATGCGATGCATATGTGATTTAATTGCTTGTTTAGGATTGTATTTTTTAACGTTGAAGTTGAATGAAGACACATTTCATTAAGTTGCATAGCCTTTATTTTAGATCATGTAGCCCTTGATTACACGCACACACTCACACTTTCACGGACTGCATGCCGTTGCCAGGGATCGGTCTTACGGGCGCGATCGCGCTCGCGCTTATGTTCGCGTATGACAGCCTCTTCTTCTGCCGTGCGCTGTAACTAGCCGCGGTGGCGGCCGGGAATGCATTGCGTGATGCGCGTAGTGCAATGCAGATATATACAGTTCGTCTGAGTAGCGTAGCGTTGCAGTTCTCATTGTTCTTATCGGTACAACTGCGAATGTAAACTGTAGTGTTCTACGATGCGTATGTCGTGCACCGTTGTTCTATTGTGTGTGCAGATGTGCTAGATAATTCCATTGTGTAAGTTGGCTTTCCTGCAGTGCGTTTTCAGCGCTCACGGCCGAATCAGTGAGACATAGAAAGCTTCGCTTTAAAAGACGACGTGAGCAATAATGATGACGATCATGACGGCTATAGTAGGATGAAGTCAACCAGCTAGATGTGGGCAGTAAGAGCGGTGACAGAAGTCAAGTATTTCGTAGCACAGAGGAAAGGACCGATGGTGGTCCTGAGTACACAGATACGGCGGCAGGTGGCGTAGTGGGCCGAGTGCCCGACTCGGCTGAAGAAAGTGCGTGGTTCTATCGCCCACCACCGGACCTTCAGCGGTATATAAGACGGGTACAAGCAGTTCCTCGTTCAGGAGGAGTCCGACTATTCAAGTGTGCCTTGCACTGATGAAAGCGCCACACAACTGCCTCAGATTCTTTCTCAGAGTGGTGTGTTGTTTCGTTTATTTTAGTTCTTGCACAACAAGCATAGCGGTCTGTGCGAACCTCTCCCACGCAGTGCTCCCCTATAGGAAGCCGAACGCTTGGCCGCGGGGCTGCTTCTCTTGCATACTGTGGGTTTCCGGCCGAGGGGATCGAACCATGCACCTCCCGCAGCCGAGGAGGATTTACTCGCGAAACTGCTTGCGACACGGTTCAGTGCATATCAGCCGTATCAGGATCGTCCGCAGAGTGAATTAGTGATTCAGTCCTTCATGAGAAATTTAGCTTAAAGGAAGGGAGTGAGAAAATCAGTAACTTAGAAAGTGAGTGATTTAGAGAGAGTGAGCAGGCACGTGTACGAGTGAATGACTAACAGATGGTGTTGAACCTCCCTAAGCAACATACGGGCTATGGTAGACGACACGACCGCCCAACCCGACCATATCCGACCCCACCCCACCCGACTCGAATCGACCCGACCTGACCCTAACCGACGCGAATCGATCGACCTACCCACCGAGGGGTTTTCAACTCGACTCGGAAGGTTTTCACGTTACGCTGTCTCGATTATCCAGCGCCAGAGAAGCCAAGTTACGCTCAGCAACTAGAACCTCTAAACTAGGAGCGCCAAACAACTTGGTGGATCAAATTTATCGAGCAAATAGTTGCATAACAGCGGCCTGTCTCACCATTGTAATAAATAATTTTTGTTCTTCAGTTTCTTATTTCTTTTATATTCATTTTATTAGTCATATTTATTTTGAGTTAATGTGTAGTACGAACTCGCGTGACCCTGTCATCAATACGTGCCTTCTCACTATCAATACACCTTATTCATTCATTCATTCATTCATTCATTCATTCATTCATTCATTCATTCATTCATTCATTCATTCATTCATTCATTCATTTTTAGCTTTCGTAGCCGTGGCTTTCTTTACACTGAAAGCAAATGTTCTGAGGAAAGTAATGTGAAGCGAAACCGTCCCTTGTTTCAGCATGCTGGTATTTATTCACTTACAAAATTTCTCTTCGACTAAAAGCCAAGTCGTGGCTGAAGTGTAGTAACGCGACATTAAATAAACCTTCATCAGAAATGCTACGCGCGAGGGAAGTTTCCAGTTTCTGGCGTAGCCCTAAAAAAAAGATTATTTTTTTTCAGTGCGATCCAAGAAGCTTCATTTTTCAAGAATTTTTTCATCGGATTCTATTATTATCTCTTCTCATCTGTGCGGTCGATAGGCTGAACACGACAACAGCGAGGGCAAGGCTCTGTGCGACCTAAGATTAAAAGTGTGAGAAGATTGTAAAATAAAAAACCGTTACAAGACACGACCCTCGGTACTCAAACATTCATCTCACTGAGAACACGAGACCGCTTCGACGAAAAATTCGCAAACACAAAGGCCAGAAATAAAACACAAGACGACATCGCTCGAAAATGACGACAGAATACTGTAAAATAAGGCGCGCTTCTCAGATGGCTGCCATGGCAACGACACGCAATTTGATCGTCTCCAGATTAATCCATGTCAGAATATAGGATGAAAGGAACACACACTGCTACAGTTTCGTAATGAAATCTGTAGCAAAGACAGCTGTTGCACTGTGATGTCGGGTCAATGGAATTCAATTTAGCTCCTACAAAAGATGATTAACAAAGTTGGCCGCCTGTACTGTAAGACTTTTTGCAGGCATACACTTTCTTTAAGTGAGGGGATAGCTTCGCAACCTAGCAAGCGTCGCGTTCGTTCTGATAATATGCGTGACGACACGCGACAGGGGCCCTATAACGTAAAAATATTCCAATCTGTTTTTATCCCAATCTCCTGACGTCAAAGTTACGTAACCGTCGACGCAAGCATCGGGCGGTGACCCGCAGCGTTGTCGGAACAGCCCAATCAAACGCTCGCCTCGTTTATAGGAGGTCACCTTTGTTCGCTTTCAAAACGAAGAACATTACCTACACTGGGCAGTTTTTCTGATCTAATTGGCTGACAAGAGGCGAGGAGCACGCTCAAGTGAAGAGGGTGTCGATGGGGCCGAGCCAGCGCAGTGAAAAATAGATAATCGGATTAAGATGGTCGTGCCAGCGTCTCGATTGGTACGCTTCCTCTGACTTAGCTTGCGGTGGCTGGTCGAAAATCGCGGCGGCGTGCAATGGAAGGTCAAGAATGCCGCTAAAACGGATCCTCAGCAAGGAAGAGTTGGCAGAGCGATGTCGTATACGTGCCGAAAGGGTTCGATAACGTTTTACTGCCACACAAAACGCTTTATTATACGCAAATAAAGTCATGCTCACTGGCAGGTGAGAGTAGCGAGTGCCTGAGCGATCGGCGGGTAGCCACATTTTATTCCTTGCGGAACGAGGCAGTCTCTGGATATTCAGAAAAAAAAAAGTTTTGTTTGGCATATTAATGCATCTTTAACGCGTACACGTCACTTTGACGCGGTGAGTTTTCGCGGTTTCGTGATGTCGCGTGACAGACAGGCGAAGTGGGCACAGCCCGAAAACTTTTGAGCAAACTTTTGGCTAACGGCGAAAAGGAGTCGAATCAGGAATAATTATTTTAACAGCTAAGCTGTTCTAGCTAACCGTAAAAAGTGCCGCCTGCTGCCGCAAAACCTCGCCGAGCTATGACATCACTGGGTTGCCTAGCAACCACCTCGCGGAGCGGCGTGTGCCTCGCCTCCTCTCCGTGTCGTTCACATGTTGCCTTGACATGGGACATTAAGGATAGGGAAAGATAGCAAGCGCGCGGCGCGGGCAATGGTCTGGAGAGGGAAAGAGAAAATGAGAGCGAGATAGAGCGAGAAATAAATTGTAGCAGCAACAACGAGGCAACGCGCAGAGCTGCTGCCGATGCCGCCCACGTTTCCCCGTTTCCCGCGTTCGCGCCGGGGAACGCGGGCGGCGTCGGCAGCAGCTCGGCCAGCAGCTCGGAGACACTGCGTGCAACCGGTTTCTGCCGCCGCGCCGAGATCTGCGCATGCGCCGTGATAATGATTGCGTCTGCGCATGCGCTGACCTTGAGGATGACTTGGTAGTGTTTAGCCTAGCCCAAAAGCCAGGACTAGCTATGTGCCCATCAACTCCGCTGTCCCTTTAGCATTGTGCCTCCAGTGCAAGCTACGCTAGCTTTTCTTTTTCGGTTTAATCATGCGTAATCAGTGGTTACACGTCATATCAGATGGGGAGCTATCGCGTTATTCGTGAAGTCGCGTGACAGACAGGCTCAGTTGGGGGTGATCCACAAATTTTTTGACCAATCGTGGAGGGCTGATTGCAGAATTGGAATAGAAAAGCTTGGAACAGCTTCACGTTATAGCGCCCCAGAGGAGTTGGAATTGTAAAATACATCCTTGTGTACGTTACGTGGTCAGAAGAAGCGTACTATAAGACATAGTATGTACGTTTTGAGCATGCGTGCGTGCGCATGAATGAGTCAATCAGTCAGTGAGCTAGGGAGTTAGTATTAACTCATTGCTTGCTTAGCGATCAATTAATGAGTCATTTAATGAGTTATTTCTGGCTTGTTAGTTAGCTAGTTAGGTATTTAGTTAGTTAGTTAGTTAGCTAGTTAGCTAGTTAGGTATTTAGTTAGTTAGTTAGTTAGTTAGTTAGTTAGTTAGTTAGTTAGTTAGTTAGTTAGTTAGTTAGTTAGTTAGTTAGTTAGTTAGTTAGTTAGTTAGTTAGTTAGTTATGGCTCGTAGACCCTCCTTTTCTGGTGGGCGCAGTGTCGCGGTACAGATGGCATATCTCGCAGGAATCGGAAGAGCACTTGAAAGAGCGTAAGCTTGGGCATGTTGGTATTCCATCATCTTTACTTTTTAGCGCACGAAAAGGGACGAGGCACAGAGGTACGACGCGGACACAGCGCTACTTTTTTTTAATATCTTAAATATTTTTAAATATTTAAAATATTTTTAGCGCTGTGTCCGCGTCGTACCTTTGTGTCTCGTCCCTTTTCGGGCGCTAAAAAGTAAAAGTCACGGAAGAGCACCTAACACGAGGGGTCTAGTACCTCCCATTAGACCCCGAATCTCCCAAATTCATTTTTTTGTTCGAGTCTTCCGAACATGCACCAGTGCATTTACGACTGCCTGTCTACACCACGGCATCACGTCGCGGGGGTGACTTGCGCTTACCTGATGACGCGGCTATGAGGTGGACGACGAGGAGCACCGCGGTGACCACGAGCAGCAGGACGCACGTGACGGTGAGCGCCCGTTCCAAGCTCGTCCGGTGCAGCCACCAGTAGCAGTGACTGCGGACAAAGCGCGACAGTAGCGTGACGTTAACAACGCAAAACACCTTTGAGGCACTGCTACAAGGCTGTAGTAGGAAGAGAGCACAGGGTGGCCCAACTATGAAAGGGAACACCTAATCTGTATTTATGCAGCAAATAACTGTAGCAGTATTACTTCAGATATTGATTCGAGTCTCGCGGGACCGCAAGATTTGTTCGAATTATCCGAAAGGTCGAATTAACAAGCGGTGGCTAAATTAACGAATTCAACTCATTTTTTATTGCTTGAAGCAGTCTGGCGTCGTCGACAGACTACTTCAATGCAATATTACAAAAACTATGCATGTCGTCGTCGGTCAGTGCACCGCTGTGCGGAACATTGTCGTCAGCGCTGAAAAAATCCCCGTCAGAGGTGTCGCCTAGGGCACAGCGCAAGGATATCATCATTATTGCAGGACAGGTTGCTGCCATTACCCTCGTCGCCTAGCGGAGCAGCAGCGATGTCTGCGGAATTTCTTGTGTCTTCAAGCTATTAGGGTCCTAAAGGACCCTAATAAAGTTCTTTATCCATCCATCCATCAAGCTTTTAGTAACCGCTGCTGCTGCTGATGATTTATTGGCATCCCGTTCGAAACGGGCGGTGAGAAATAGTCACCTAGCCTGTTTGAGTTACTCAGGTAAGCTATAGATGCTTTTCATTCTAACATTTTGTATACGTCTCTTTAATCTTGTTTCTCTTCCTCAAAGCTTCTATATATCTACCTTGTACAGCTACCTATGCATGTAACGGATCGGGTGGTACCAATCGCTTCCCTACTTTTTTCCCACCAATATTCTAAAACGTCTCTTGCTTATCTCGACTGCCAACCGGCTGACGCTTCCGTGTACTTTAAATCCAAGCGCTTCCGGAAAGTGTACGTTACCTACGGGTCTCATTGGGTGAATACCTTCGCATTCGATTACGATGTGCTGAGTGGTCTCCGAATTTTCGCTGCAGCATACACTTAAGTGAGGAAATTTGCAGGCGCAAGTTGGAATCAGCTAACGCAAAGACATGGGTTATTGGAGATCACAGGGAGAGGCCTTTGTCCTGCAGTGGACATAAATATAGGCTGATGATGATGACGACACATGCCTCATCTAGTCACGAATATTTGATGTTTTTGTCCTTAGGCAACCGGCTCGAGCCTTAAATAGCAAGGCACTGGCCTTCGTGGTATCATACAATTTTCCCTTCTAATTTATTTCTTCCCATTATTGTAAATCTCCATGGTGTTTTTTTCCCATTCTTTACATCCAATTCATTGTCATTGTTTCCCTCACTTTCGTTATGATGACGCCTGGTTGTCTATTTACACTTTGAATCACCCTGTACTTGGTTCCTAACTTTCTTGACCTCTTCCTCCATTCTGTGTCCACAGTGATGATGATGATGATTTAATGGCATCCCCTTTGAAACGGGCGGTGACAAATAGTCACCTAGCCTGCTTGATTTAATTAGGTATACTATACGTGTTCTTTATCTAGCATTTTTGTATACCTCTCATTAATCTTTTTCTTTTTTTTAAATCTACCTTGTACCGCTACCTATGATTTTAAGAGATCAGGTCGTATCAATCTCTTCCCTGCTTTTTTCCACCAGTACTCTAATCGTCTCTTGCTTATCTCTAAGGCTGATCGGTTGATGTTTCCTTCCACTTTAAACCCAAGCGCTTCTGGAATTTGTACGTTACCTACGGTTCTCGCTGGGTGAACCCCTTCACATTCCATTAGGATGTGCTGAGTGGTCTCCGGATTTTTACTGCAGCATACACATTCCTCATCTAGTTACGAATATTTGCTCCGGTATGTTTTGGTCCTTAGGGAATCAGCTCGAGCCTCAAATAGCAAGGCACTACCCTTTGTGTTATCGTACAGACTTTCCCTTCTAATTTCTTTCTTCTCATTCTTGTAAATCTGCGTGGTCTTTCTTGTTTCCATTCTTTGCATCCAACTCACTGTCTCTATTTCTCTCACTTTCTTTCGGATGACTTCTGGTTGTCTATTTACAGTTTCGATTATCCTGTACTTGGTTGCCAACTTTCTTGATCTCTTCCTCCATTCTGTGTCCGCGCTTTTCAGGTACAGATACTTGTGCACTTTAGCCGCCCATTTATTTTCATCCATGTTCCTGAGCCTTTTTTCAAAACTAATTTTGCTCTGTGCTTCTCTGACTTCAAAAGAGGCCCCACCCATGTCACCCTGCACTGCCTCATTTGTGGTTTTACCGTGGGCTCCCAAAGCCAACCGGCCTACTTATCTTTGGTTAACTTCCAACCCCGACGAGATATCTGATTTTAAGCATAGAATGGCATTTGCGAACGTTAGCGCTGGCACCATTACTGCTTTCCAGATTCCTCGCACAACCTCATACTTATTGTGGCCCCACAATGCTCTGTGTTTCATTATTGCTGCATTCCGCTTCCTCTTTATTTTCAGATTATCTTTGTGGCTGCTGGAGTAATTCTTTCCTTCGTTTATGTGTACCCCGAGGTACTTATTTTGCTTGACTATGGGTATGACTTGCTGTTGAATTGACACCACGTAATTACTCGTCTCTTCATTAAAGATCATAATTCCTGATTTCTCTGTGCTAAACATAAGGCCTAGATTTGTTCGCTGTGTTGTCCACAGATATTCGCAAGTATCTGTAAATCAAACGTTTCTATAAGGCGGGTCGGGTCGTCTTCTTCGATAAGAAGACAAGCCCTCTTATCGAAACGTTCGCTCCAGGCTGACGATTCTCCTTTTCGGCCATTGCTAATACTTACGAACTGTTCTACTGTCGACAATAATGCGTCCTAGTAATTTCCTCGCTTCGATGCAAAACCAAACACATTTCAGAATCTTAATAGATCGATGGGTTTGTTTTCCAAAACGATGCAGGGACTACGACATACACCTTATTATTTATGGACATAAATTTGAGGATACAATCACATACAGCGTGGCGTGGAGAAAGATGATGATGATGATGATTATGAGGGATTGACAACGACGACGATGATGATGTCGACAACGACGAAGACTATGTTAATTAAAAAACTGTAAACTTCCGACTGCATGACAGCCTGACGTGCTACTCTAGGTTATTGGTTGAGAAATGTGGTACACGCAACGACCGCAAAGACACGAACAGCACATGCACCCACTGACACGCATGAACATGCACTCAAACTACTCATTAGCCCTGCAGTTTTCGGGAACACTGGAAGTATTTTGTTACGAGCAGAGCGCAGGCTGAGCTTCTCCCCAAGCCGAGATAGCTCCGCGATCCCAACCTCGTGCCGAAGTACAAATGCAGCGCGGCCTTAAGGTATAATTGTCTGTTTGTGAATTACGCAGTGCGAAGAGCAATCTACTTTTGCTTTTCTTAATAAATGACACGTGACTAACTGTTTTTTTGGGCCGGCTGAAACGGTCCAGAATAGCATAGCAATTCCTTTCGCTCAAATGTAATAATTTTTCTGATCTACCGCTCACGACTGATAGATCGTGGTCATAATAGATTCAATATAATATAATATAGTAATACAATATAATATATTCAGATTATAAGACATAGAAGGCTCGCGTTTTGCTTGTGATTCGCTTCCGTACGCAATACGCATCGGTTCCAGTAGAAGCCATAGGTGCGCAAGCCGCTTGATTCTCCCAATTTAAAAATCTCTAGCGCATGTGGTGGAGCACAACTCGCTCTGCTGACGTAACCTGAAAAGAATAAGAATCGGAATATAATCGTCACATTGCCCGCCTTTTTGCTGCTGGCATTTATAAGCTTTTTATTGTTAATAATATTTGTTGTGATGTAAAAGCGCTCGCCGTGCAGCGATAAACAGTGAGAAGAAAAGATCAACCGCGCTAAGAGCATGAAACACAAGCGACTGCTGCTTGGTCATTTCGAAAACGGCAATATCTTGAACGGCGGGAAACAAAACTGCCTCCCCTCGAGCATCCCACACTATTCCCAAGGAGCGACGCCGAACGACTACTCCATCTCTTTGGAGAATGCTGGTTGTAACCAGCCCACGTGACACGGTTGATTCTCGCCGAGGCGGCCCCGTTCCTCTCCTCCCTCTCACCGTGCGTATTCCAATTCGTGCAACCTCCTCTCCGCTTTCATTGGCCCGAAATCTCGCTCCGACGATCCTCGTCTTTCGCGCACAAAAGCCCGGCGGGGTGGCGTCTTGTTAGCGCCAATCAAGGCCGGAAACGTGCGGTGCACTCGACTCTCCCAGGAGAGACAGCGTGTGCATACTTCCTGCTCGAGTGTTCTTTTGTTGTTGTTGTTTTTGTTGTTCTTCTTCTTTCCTTCTCTCTTCCTTTTTTTTTTCTGTCCCCCTACACGACGGGACGAACCGTGCCTTAGTGCCAAACAGAGACTTGAGTGTTTCATCTCGTCTTATCCTGTTGGCAGAAAATGCTGCGGCCCTACAAACGAAACAGCGAACCATAGTTGTTCTTGTGTGTTTTTTAGGGGTGTGCGAATAGTGATTTTTGGGACTGAATCGAATAGTGCTAGAAGCCAATCGAATCGAATAGAATATTGAATACTTTTCGAATAGTTCTCGAATAGTTTTCGAATAATGAACAGCCGTTATGACAATTAATATAAAACGGTGTTCCCATGGTAGTATTCTTAAAGCTCGCAAGCTCCGGTAATTACATAGCACGTCATGAAGCGTTGTTTATTAAAAGGTAAGATGGAGCATTAGGAGCAAACAAGTAGTTCCTTCGCATGCACAGGACTCTTCAGAGATTGCGAATGATCGCTGTACAGCCTCTAAAGTAAAGTATGGCTGCCTAAGTGGCGTAGCCTGCTCCACTGCGGAGGTTCTCATGTTTTATGTCTATACTATGCCCGCGGGGGTGAAAATTTACCGTACCTTTGTTCCAATCTTTATGTTTATTTGAGCATAATAGACGTTTTCGAATATTCGAAAATATCCTAAAATAATTCGCAATTACGCATAGTGACTGTTCGATTCGAAGACCGAATCGAATAGGACACTATTCGATTCGTTATTCGAATGTTTCTAATATTCGCAGACGCCTTTCAAAAACCGCGGCGGCTAAGCGGCTGCTGCATTGTTCAGTCGAGCTAGACGACGGCGTTTTCATAAGGGTGGGGGGACGCAAACACACTTAGATCCAAGGTAACACTGGAATCTAAGGGACGTGAAGCTTGTTTGAGTTAGGATGATGACAGTGGTAGTGGATGAAACGCGCAACGGCCTCGTCACCTTTAGCTGCTAGCTGTCTGGTTCACGAGGACGAAAGTTACGTACGACGCCTGTCAAGGAAGGAATGACGATGAGAGCTGTATGGGTGCAGAGAAGTAGGGCACCTCTCTAAATGCATTTATGGTTTCTAGACCCTTTGTGCCAGTGACACATATTCGGGGGGATTGGCCGAGAGTGGACACATATATCCAGTGGCATATATTCAGTTGCACTATATATACCGTAGTGTCCGAAGCTGTTGTCTGTTGGGGCGGCCGACCAAATGGTGCACGTAATGGCTCAAGTTGTCTATTCGGCAATATACAGCTCCCGCAAAGCTACGGATGGGGTAAAGAAAGCTTCGTTTAACAACATCTGTGCGTTGAGATGAGGGCGCATATTTAAAAGCGCGAGGGGCGAAGAATAATTCGTTCAGAACCCGAAACACAGCGCACAACGTAGCGCTTGAGTAGTTTTTGGCGTGAAACACTGTTAAAAAGTTCTACTAACATTGAGTACTCGCACGGTATACCGTTACTATATAACCGTTACTATATATATAAAGAAGAGACAGCGGGAAAAAACATAGTCGGGAAACCTAATGACTGCTACTGCAATCTCGGATTGGCGTTCTACTTCCAGTCACCTGCCTGTGAAAACATTTCGGCTGCAATGTAATCTTTAAGCTATCTGATCTTTTTGTCAGTCTTAACCTCGGAAGCGCTGGGCGCATGTTGGAAGCTGTCGTCAAGTCATGTGTGGTCACGTCTCCTTCTTTTCTTTCCTCATGTTTTCATTTCCTCTATTCCCTCCTCCTGAAAGAGTAGGCAGGCATTGTGCCCCTGTCGGTGGCTGTTGTCAGCTTGCTCCCTCCCTATTTCCTTCGTGTCCTTGTGTTATATGTGTACAAACCAAATAATAATAATAATAATAATAATAATAATAATAATAATAATAATAATAATAATAATAATAATAATAATAATAATAATAATAATAATAATAATAATAATAATAATAATAATAATAATAATAATAATAATCCCCTCCAAAAAAAAGGAGAAAGGCTTTGATGTTAAAAATGTCACGAGAATGGTAGAAGCGATGTTTCTTGCTATATTATTTTTTCCGTGCGCCCCAAGTGGCACAGGGGCTTTAGTACAACACTTGGAGAAAGCAGACGAAGCAAGCTACAAGAGGGCGCTTCTGCTGCTTTTGTTGAAGTCAACCAGACTCGGTTACCGTCTGCAATGCAGCATTGAACATTTACATGGACACTAAAGAGAAACACTAGGTGAGTTTAGAGTGATGCGGTGCTTCACCAGTGTAAGGTAGAAACCTGACTCCCTTCATCTCAGTCTATGATAAGGAAATGATACACTCATAAAGAGAACACCAAACTTGTAATAGGCGATCGTCTATGCATAAAAAAAAACGAAATTGTGATTATGCTTTCAGGAGATATCTCAGCTGCAATCTATTGCGGAACACTGGCCGGGCTTTTTCTTTAAGAGAACACACCACACTCGTATAAATAACGAACTTTTTTGATTACGTCGCTTCAGTGAAAATAATACTCGCGGCTCCGACAACAATGGCGCAGCGCAAGCGCTGACCACAGCCGAGGAGGTTCTTCTTGCCCTCTGATCTCGGCCGGCTGCGTTCAAACGCAACGACCGTCAAAGCAGCGCGAGACTTAAGTATACGTTCCTGAGTCTGTATCGCGGCGAAGCTCTTGAACAAATATTGACGCAAAAAGAGCTTCTACGACGAAAGAGGGCCTTTGCTCGGCAACGATGGGCTCTCCAATGGCTACCGATTAAACAAATCTATATATTCTGAAAAACGTAGCGAAGCCGAGAGAGACAGGGTAATTACATGAAGCAAACAGGGGTCGTTAACACTCGGTGGGGTGATCACGGGAAAATCTAAGGGTCAGTGCCATATTGATAGGCGCGGTCCCTAATTCCCGCTGCTACAGCAATGATCCAATCAAACTTTCCAAAAGTCGGAGAAAATGAGCTACGTAAGTAAGCGAGCCGCAGAAGATAAGATGATATGCGAGTATGACAGCAGATGAAAACGAGCGCCTAAAACATATTAGGGGGAAGAGATAATGTAATATTTCGTTTGCGAACAATCTTTATCGTATGCATCTACGAAGATTTAGCAGTTAGAAATATTGGCCAACGGTTGCAGGCTTTAGGGGGACGCGGTGCAGAGTTTGCCTAAAAATCGTCGATTCGGCTAAAGAAGAGCATAAAGTGATCAAGTGGAATATAGAACGTGACTATGTATTAATAATAATAAACTGATTTGATTTGATACGTTAACCAGCGCTGCTCTAGAAAAAAAAAGAGAAAAAAAAAAAGAAAAAAGAAAGCCCGACATGTAGGCGACCGGAAAGAGTGCCTTGTTAAAAAGCTAATGCCTCGGGGCTTGGACACCCGGCGCTGTTACCCTGGTCTCCCCGACAGACGACGCCTCATGTTCCACTCATTACTGCTTTTTTAACTTTTGAGCTAGCGTTCTTCCGTTGTCTTCCATAGCCCTGATGGTTACACTTCCTGGGAAGGGGCACTATTCATTGTTAATTTAATTAGTTAATTTAATTATTAATCATTTATCTTTATTTATTTAAACACTTCAACAACAACAACAAAACACCAAAAGACATACACTGTGAGCACAGTTATTATTTTAACACAATGATATTTCTTTTATAATTAGACAATATTAATTTTTAAGAGAAAAATATTTCTGTGCCCTCAAAATTTAGTTCTATCAATTTTTTCTTCCCTATGGAGCATTGTGAAAGACAGGCAGCACTAATAAAGAATAAAAGGTTTGAATGCACTGGTGCGTTTCGTTGTCTCCACGTATGTGAACTTCCCGACGAAACCCCACCCACCCTTTCAGCTGCAGGAACTGATTCGCGTGCAGTGCACTCTTCCAAAACAACCAGCCAGTTCAAAAGTACAGCTGACATAAATCATTACTGCCAAAAAGCAAGAGAAAAAAATGACAAACGATCTTAATCCTGACTTAGGTGTCTGCTAGTGGCACTCGCACCTCGGCGTTGGTTTGCCCTGGTATATTGTTTAAGTTAACTTTGTGTTTCCTTGTGTTAACTTTGAGTTACTAAAGTGAAATACGATACAGCCACAAAGAATGCCGGCGAATTCTTGATGTAAACGATGTGAGCTGCACTACACTACACTAGGCCCGGCGTCCTCCTCGTTCCCTAACTTCATCAGCCCACCTAGTTTTCTGCCATCCTCGAGTGCGCTTCCCTTCTCTTGGTATCCATTATGTAACTCTAATGGTCCACCGGTTATCCATCTTACGCATTACACGGCCTGCTCAGCTCCATTTTTTCCTCTTAATGTCAACTAGAATATCGGCTATCCCCGTTTGCTCTCTGATCCACACCGCTCTCTTCCTGTCTCTTAACGTTAGGCCTAACATTTTTCGTTCCATCGCTCTTTGTGCGGTCCTTAACTTGTTCTCGAGCTTCTTTGTTAACCTCCAAGTTTCTGCGCAATATGTTATCACCGGTAGAATGCAATGATTGCACACTTTTCTTTTCAACGACAGTGGTAATCTCCAAGTCAGGATTTGGTAATGCCTATCGTATGCACTGCAGCCCAATTTTATTCTTCTGTAAATTTCTTTCTCGTGATCAGGGTCCCCTGTAAGTAACTGACCTAGAAAACGGACTCCTTTACAGATTCTAGAGGCTGACTGGCAATCCATAATTATTGTTCCCTTGCCAGGGTATTGAACATTTTGTTTGTCTTCTGCATACTAATCTTCAATCCCACTCTTACACTTTCTCAGTTAAGGTCCTCAATCATTTGTTGTAATTCGTCCCCATTGTTGCTAAATAGTACAATGTCGTCTGCATGCAAACCGAATGTTGCTGAGATATTCGCCGTTGATCCTCACTCCTAAGCCTTCCCAGTGACGCGCTTGAATACTTCTTCTAAGCATGCAGTGAATAGCATTGGATAGATTTTGTCTCCTTGCCTGACCTATAAGCTTTCTATAATATCTATAGGACCTATAGCTATAAGTAGCTTTCCTAAATCAATCAAATATCATCTGCATAAATAATAAAATCCGCATAGTAGCTGATTTTGGTTGTGTCATTTATATAAATATTAAACTGTAGTGGTGTTAATATGCTGCCTTGCGACATAACTGCAGATTATTACTACATTATTACTACAGATTATAACTACAGATTACGACACAACTACAGATTATTTATTCGGGATAAGTAAGTGCGGTCTCACCAACGGGCCCGTAATTCAATTTGTGTGTACTTTACAGCGAAGCTGTATACCTATACCCCCTAATGCATTCGTCCTGTCCATGGGAAAAAAATAACCTCTATCGTGGGCCGATCCCGGAGGTAGCGAAATCGTGGGCTAAAATTGAAGCGACGCTCAGCGCGAGCGCTAAGCGCGGCAGGATGATGATGAATGTCGTGACGCCGAAAACACGGCCAAGCGACGGAGGTACAATACAATCAATATTTTCAAGGGTGCAAATTCTAAATTTGCTCCGCGTGTTGCTCCGTGTGTGATCGACTGTGGTTCCAGGTTAAGTACATCTTGTCTCTGGTCCACTCTCTGCTAGTGCACGAAGTAGCGACGCAAACCGAGTCGCGGGCCGGTGAAACTTCTTTGGCTGCTCATAATTTGGTAAAGTGCATGTGAATGTCGCCATGCCAATAATTTCAAGCCATGTCGCAATGGGTAATCGTGAAGGTGGTAGGTTGGACAGCTGCGCTCTCCAAGGTGGCTCCAACTGACGCATTTTTTTTTTTCGTTCAAGTATGAGCTATTCGGCGAAACAGCAGCAGCACCGATCAGCATCCAGGAGCCAAAGTCAGTAAGTTCCGGGAGAATTCGGCAATAAAGCTTCACATTAAGAGAAAACCGGCTACATTACGACATGCTGGCACAACCGAAAAGTTTTCAGACGTCTACAAGCGCTTTGTTTCTTCTAAAATGTTACCAGCCGCGGTATATCCCAGTGGCAGGCGTTGCGCTGCTGAGTCCGAGGTGGCGGGTTCGGCCGCGGCGGCCGCATTTTGATGACGGTGAAATGCAAAAGCGTTTCTGTTCTAAAACTTAAAGGTGCACGCGAAAGAAAGAAACCTAGATGGTCAAAATATAGTTAGACCCAGCCCACTACAGCGTGCCTCATAATCAAATCGTGTTTCTACAATTAATACCCCGGAATAATTTTGTATAACAAGTTCGGCGCATGATGATGAACTTTAAAGAAGAGAGGCCGAATAAGGAAAGCACGTTTTGATCCAAAGTGCCGCTTGCTATTGACAAGCCGTATTCGCTAATAACATGGTCATTATCGCAATTGGCTGTCAAGTGCTCTTTAGAATAATTCTATCGTAAGGGCATTTTGTGAATACGAAATCAGGTCTAATAAGCAGTCTCAGCCTAAGATTTACGAAAATAACTCTTCTTTCTTTTTTTTTTTTTGAGTGCCAGTGTTCTTGCGTTTTTTTTTTTTTATTCTCTTTTTCGCATAGACTACACATTTTTTAAAGACTGTGGAATTGTGGCGGGACACGGCATTGTTAAGCTTTAAATAAGCTTTTTCTCTTTCTCTCGTCTTTCTTTTCTTGCAATCTGATTCTTTCGTTTCCCGGGGAGCGGGCAGTCTTTAGTGAGGAAATCAGGAAGTGCTCTAAATTAACGCCTCCCGTTTCTTGTAATTGCTCATTAGCATAACAGGCACCTGCTGGAATATATTAGTAAAAGAAAAAAAAAGAAAGAGAAACATGCATTTTTGCCTAATGAACACAGCCGCTGCTTAAAACCATCCATTTCTTGCTCGATCTCAGTGGAATTAGTGTATATGCCTTTCTTTTCTTCAATGAAATCCGAGCAGTCACGCGCGTTTCACTTGCTTAAGTTTAGCATCACCCTTACTCATAAACTCCTGACTCAGAAAAAAAAATCTATATATCGGACAAAGCGGTCTAATTGCGTAATTAACGAGAATTTAACATTACGCAATTTGCAGTCCCCTCGTAGCGTTTGCGGGGAAACGAAGTTCGCGCTTTTTAAAGCTACCGACTTGGACACCCTCAGCAACTAGAGGTAAACTGCAGGCTATTTGATTAAGGTATGCCGCGTGCTAATACTGCTAAATAATGACGGAAATCGTGCTAAATAATGACGCAAAGAAGGCGACACGACGGAAGCGCTGACTAACGTACAACTGAACGGTTATTTCGGAAGAATTATTTAAAGTAATAGTTTGAAGGCCTCCAGTTGAACCTCCAGTTGAATTCGATCGAAGACGATGTCTTCTTGAGCGGCTTGGAAATGAGAATGGGACGGATTCACTGCGCACCGGACTTCATCGCGTGAGAAGAGTATAGAAGGAGCATCGGAGTGCTTCAATTTTGTTTCTGCGCCATCTTCGGAATTGGCCCACATTTTGACGTATGATGCCGTGTTAACTATTTTAAATGATTTCCCAAGTTTTACATGCCAAAACTGCTATCTGATTGTGAGGCACGCTTAAGTGGGGGTGAACGTACTTGGCGTAATTGTTACAGTATAGGGCTACTGTGCTAGAGGTCCTCTATTATATATATATATATATATATATATATATATATATATATATATATATATAATAGAGGACCTCTAGCAAGTAATATAATATAAAGAAGGAAGACTAAACACGAGCGCTGTCGCTTGGCAAACGCCAATGGCTAAGAGGGAAGCCAGAAAAGCTGGGTTCTACATGTGTTAACTTTCCTGCGTATAAGCCAGCTTTCTTGACTTCCCCCATAGCCATTTGCGTTTGCCAAGCGACAGCGCTCGTGTTTAGTCTTTCTTTGTACCTGTTGATTCGTTCGCGCTGTAAGTAATAAAGTCGATGTACCGACTCGCGTATAGCTAACTACCGTATTTGCTAAGAAAGACATTGTCCTTAAAAGACGCTAGGCGCGTACATCCAAAACAGAGAGATGTTCACATGGAGATAAAGGCTAGAACTGGTCAACGGTGGACGAACAAGCGATGTCGCTGGAGCCACCAAAATTTCGACGAGGGAACTCATCTTGTGCACCTGACGCTCCTGCGTTAAAGAAGACTCGACGTTAAAGGAGACTTGTGTGGACGACAGGAAGACTCACCGTCTCCACAAGTCTGACACAACCAACGCCAGTCCGACACAACAATCGACACAACACAACAACCAATTATTCGTAGAGTTAATCGATTAAAAGCTCGCCGATAGCTCCGATTAGGGTTGGAAATGTCTATCTGCACTCATGCCTATATTTTATGCCACAGTTAATCTACGGGCGCTTTAGCCTTGGCAGCAAAGAGCGTTATTAATGCGAAGGCATTATATTGCTATGGACCAGTATTTCCGATGTCAGATGACGAAGAGGCCAGTGATGCGAAGACGACGACGATGATTGGAGGCTAGCGCGGGCTGTTGCCTTTTGGCCAAGTGCAGCGTATTGATTTGTAAATATACTTGTATGTAGCATCGCGCCTGCGTCTTCCCACGTAACAATATGTCCTGTGGGGCAGAAAAGCCGGCGTTGCAGGCAACGAGTCGTACCAAAGACCATCATCATCAGTGACGTCAACAGCGCCTTGTATGGAGGTGAATTAAAGTAGATTAGGGTGGATTAAGGTTGGTACAAATTAGAGCAAGGTGGATTGAGGTACAGTCGTGAAGGACACGTGACAATGTATGACGTCACGTATCATGGACGTAACCACTTAATTAGAGAAGGCTTAACGCTTTCGCAGTGAAATCACGTAAGAATACTTAAGTGACTGTCAATTTTGTATCGGCGCATTTGCTTCATGCACCAAGGAAAGGAGCTTTCTAGTTCGAATAATGTTATTTTATGGCATAAATATATTTAAATATTGAGATGCGCACGAGAGAGGTAGAGAGAATGAACTTGGTAGCATGTGAAACCACCTAGTTTAAAATATAAAGGCAGAAGAAGACCATAATCGTCAACAGTATACTTCATTTAATTCATTTTCGGCTTAAAGGCCCGGAGGCATTACATAAGGAGGGGCTTTGATTCCATGTGATAATGCCAAAACAAATGAAAAAAAAAACGCCGAAAATTTACAAAGTAAAACAACATCATCATCATCATCATGGTAGATAACAGCGACAACAATAACCATACACGGAGAAAGATTGGAGTGCACCTCTATTCGCTCGCGCACACGTATACCGACCTGAACTCTGCCCGGTATATAGTCACGGATCACGCAAGCTCTCGCTCTGTACGCAGTCCGACGCCGAGCGAAGAACTTGGTACCGGAGTGCTTTGCGGAGCATATAGAGGAACGACAAAGGCAGCGCGCAAATAGCCCTCGCGCACTTCGTATAAAGCATTCCATGATTCCAACTGCAAAGCTCTTTTTTTTACCGGGTTTGCTTCTCACGTGTCTTCGCCTTTTGTTTGACGGGGCAAGCAAACAAAGATGAATTCAGTGCGGCTTCAGTCGTCATGTGCTTAAAAGCAATTTCCCCGTGCCAGCCAGGGGACGAGAAAATTGGCCTTTCTTTATTTTCTCCCTTATTTCTTCGCCACTATTTTTTATTTTCTTCTAATGAAACGACGAGATTTTATTTCACGCTAACAGAACGAATTTTCGGGAGCCAATCTCGAAAGATATTTCTCTCGTTCAAACTTTTCTTCTGTCTTTTTTTTTTCTTCGCCTCCCCTCTGTTCTTTTCCATCTTGAAAATGTACGTCACTTCTACGAAACTTTTTCGTAATTGCGTTCATGTTTCTCTCGATCTTTCCACATATCTCACCTGAATCCTTCAGGTCCCTCCCCCCCCCCCCCCCCCCTTTTTTTTTTATTTCAGCCTTTCGGGAACAGCCAATCAAATCATTTCACTCTCGTTTTACTTCTTCGCGTGCTCGTTCACTCCCATTTCCGAGCGAACAAGGTGCGTCGGAGCCTTCTGTTTCGTGGTGTTTTCTCTTACTTCGTCTGATGCTTTGATACCTCGAAGACGGAGCGGTCGCACACTTTCTTGTTTCTGGCACCCTTTGCGCACTCTATCTCTGTACCACTTCTCCTCCTGCCCCAGCATCGCATTCAAAAGCAAAGCCATAACGCAGCGTCGTGGTTGCAGCTACAGCAAACAACGTGTATCGCACCCACATCCATATGGAGCCTGCTGTATTTGTTGATAAAAGGGACGAAATGAGCAAATACTGGCGTGCACCTAAACCTAGCGCGAAGCTACCAGGAAAATCCACATGAGTCCCCCCCCCCCCCCCCCTTCCAGAAAGCTTGAAAGCCTAAGAAAAAAAAATCTGCCCTGACCCGATTTGTCCAGTCGCACTATGCAAAAGTTTTGGCCCCGTCAGGGAGTAATCCTCAGCCGTGACTTGAAAAAATATGCATCGAGGCTGAAACTTAAGAATCTTTTAACGCAGGAACTGCTTTATCATCTTCGACTTAGACTAACTTACACAAACATTGGAATTTAAAAATTATGTTAGGAAACTTTACAATTAAATGTTATCTGAAATGCCACGCTGCTGACACGTCGGGCATGCTACGTGCTTGGACGTTGTACTACGGAAAGATAGACTCAGCAAATATGACTGTTTTAGATGACTTCTTGAAACTTGGGCTTGCACGGTAACTCAAGTTACCTTGTATATCCCGAAAGGTGTCCCTCGTATGGATACGGTTGTATTTACATACACAATGTACACATGCGCACAAAATACACGCGCACGCACAAAAATATAAACACGCTCGCGCGGCATCGCACCCATACGTACGCATTCGCGTATACTAAAGCCCGCAGGCTATAGCCTCGAAATTGCGATACGGATCTCGCAGCATTTTTTTTTTTTTTTTTTTTTTTTTGCGGCCGTTAGAGTTTGCTCGCGTGCGCTTCAGCCGTTAACGCAAGTTGCCGCGGGGCAAATTCTGAAAAAAAATTTCCCCGCAGATTTGAGCCCAAACTGAGGTAAAAAAGACAAAAAAAGAGAGACTAATTTGAGGCGTTTCCGCCGCATGGCCTGTTTCTATACATTTTCCTCCTAAACGACGTTCCCTCTCTCTCTTGTGCCGGTGGTCTTGCCGCTGGAGCAGAAATTTCTGCATGTACACATCACGCTTCCATGAGCGCATGTGTATCTCGCATTGATATGCATTTGTACGCCTCAACGAAGTCGTATTTCAAGCGCTGCTCCTAGAACCATCATTTTTTTTTTTTTTCAATTTTCAGTCCGCGCTGCTTGACTCTTTCTTTGTTTCTTTCTTTCGTTCTAAACTTTGAAACTTTGGATCTGTGGTGGCACACTGGTGAATGTATGCCCGGGGGGCCCACGTCGTAAAAGAAGAACTGGCGCGATGATTTCGTGCATCACAGCGGGATGCCGCCACTTCCGCATGCGTGGCGTTAATGAGAAAAGCGGCCTCGCTCTTCGTCGTTTTCACTGCGCATTGAAACGAGTCTGGATGGATGGATGAAAAACTTTATTAGGGTCCTTTAGGGCGCGCGCTAGCACGCAGCGACGCGTAAAAAATGTTTGTACAATGAAACTTTGCCGCGAGCGAGAGCATATGGGCGAATGAGATAGAGGTTGCAGAAGATGACAGAGAGAAAAAAGGGAAAGTTGCCTTTGAGCGGTATATAGCGCTTGTCAACAGCCGGAAAATGATGTGTGCCCGACGACGTAAATTTGTGAGCGCGAATTGCTTCATTCGGAATGCCGGTAACCTTTATTGCAAAATTTACTATCGTTTCGTCGGTATTACGACGTCAATTGTGTGACCATTTATCCATGAGTTGAGGCAAGTAGAGGCGTGTCCCTCGTAGCAAATCGCAGATTAAAGCAAATTATGGTGCGGAAACACTGAAATTTCAGTTAGTATATTTTCGTAATATTACCAGACGCACTGAAAACCTTGTTTATGAGCGTAATTGTTATGGGGGAATACATCAAGAGTGTTGCGGAGTGGTTGCTGCTTAACAGAAAATAGTATAATTGTCGAATGTAAGTGCTGTTATATGATGTTATTGAATCAGTGCCTCCATAATCTGTTCCAGGTCTTATTAGTTTATGTTCACTATGCTGTGAAGTGGTGTCGCGTCTACTTGTCAAGTGATATGACTGTTTGTAGGGGGTCGCGGGCTCTGTCAGGCCCTTTGTCTTGGGCGCGCCTCCCTAGTTTACCTTATATTGTTGCAATTTGAATGAACTCCACTTCACCTTACTTCTCCGATGTATTCTGCATGTACTTCGCCTTTCTTTGTATACGTACGCTTATCCGATATTGACGGACCTCCCTACCTTTCCTTCTTCGTTTATCTCTCTCTCTCCCGATATTGACGGGAACTCTGAAAACATTGTTGCCGATGGCTGCTGTTCCCATTGACATGCTCTTCTTACATACGCATAATAACGGTGTTTTGGACATCAACAGCATTATTCCTTAACAATTTCTGTACTTTAGATAATTCGATAGATGACTGGCAGTTTGGCATGCTTTACTTGCATACGCGGAATGACGTTCTTTCATATACGTAGAATCACATTCGCCAGCGTTCTTTGTTAACTACACTTTTACGTTTAACATTATTTATTCTACGTTTAATATATTATTTAATATTTGTCGTTGTCGTCTGCTTCCACAGCTGGCTGCGTTGCCGCTTAACCATTCCAGCGTGGAATTCAACTTCTCTTCCGTCACCGTAATGGGGAGGCCGCGTTTACGGGGATATGAGCCATTGCTTAACGGGGTATGGGCCATTCATTGTCTTACATGACGGGCAGATTTAATTTTGAAGCAATTTAATTTCGAAGAATCGCAAGCGGCAATGGTGGACGAATGCGGCTAACCACGCCACCGAGCAAACTCGAGACATCGAACGCAAGCGACAACACGACAAGCAGAGAATCGTACAACGCGATGGAAGAAAAAGTTGCACGAAATGGAAGGAAAAGTAGAAGGACAGGGAGGGAAAAGTAGTAGGTCAGGTACACGCGCGACAAACTTCGCTTACCCCCATTCTTTCGACAGGGGAAGGGCTGGTGATTATTTTTTTTATTCTGCTTCACCGTGTAGTTGCTCTGAGAAACGCAATTATAAACAAAGCGACCAGTGCCTTCACCGTGGACTCCAAGATCTCTTTAGATAAATTTAACCGAAACAAAAACGGGCACTACGACAAAACCGAAAAAAAAAACTGTCAGCCCTTCCACTGGGGTGGAGATGGAAGACCAGCAAAGCTGGACTATGGTGGGAATTATGTATTTCCAATTACGACTATTAAGATGTGATGGTGTAATTGGTTATTTGAACTATTAAAGAATGAGAAATATATATAATCCGGTGGTTTTAATTTATTTAGTGACCACAGTGACCATGGCCTTATGATCGCTACGGTACACCGCCATAGGGTGTACGGCAAAGGTTGGCACGTTCTTCATAAACACGTCACCAACGCCGCACGCGTTCGGTGCGAACGCGGGCAAAACGCCGCCGCCGTCGACAACAGTTCTGTGCGTTGCTGGTGCTGCTGCCCTCCCTCCCTCCCTCCCGTCCCCCACGGCCTTCGCGCGACGGAAGAAGTCGCGTTTGCTCTCCGCCGGGCGTTCGCTCCCCGTGAAAGCGCGCGTCCCTCGCGCGCTTTCACTCGCACGTACAACATACGGCCAATGAAAGTTTTTTTTTTATTGCGATAGCAATTATATGGACACTCAAAAGCAGATTTCTGCCGTCGGCGTCGCCGTCGCCGTCGCCGTCGCCGTCGCCGTGAGGTTCCGTATGACGTCATTTGGAGATGAAATCGTCGCCGCGCGCCGAACGCTGTATGTGCGAGTGAAAGGGCGCGAGGGGCGCGTCTTTCACGGGGAGTGAACGCACGGCGGAGAACAAACGCGCGTTCTGCGCCGTGCTCGCTTAAGGGCTGCAGAAGTAGGCGTCTCTTTTCTCCTTTACAATCACCATATATGTAGAGCAAACGCGCCTTCTTCGGACGCGCGAGAGGCCGTGGGGGAGGGGGAGGGAAGGGAGGCGACGTTTAGCTGCGGCACCAAGTGCCTATTTATATCAGAGGCTCCAGCAACAGTCACCAACGCCGCACGCATTTTGAGCTAACGCGGGCAAAACGCCGATGGCGTCGACAACAGTTCTGCGTGTTGTTGCTACCAAAGCCGCTCACCTTACTTCGTATGACATTGCTGTGTTGCTATCGCATTCATTGCTTCGCCCTTAGGGCGAAACTGTGACATTTTTTTTCTACACGCGGACACGACCATCGGAGATTGAGCCCTTAACAGCTTCGCTGTAAAAGAAACGAAATATAGCGAGGAAGAGAGAGAAAAAAGACATCTTTAATGAGCACAAGGGTGGCCTAATTTGCAGGAGTGGTTCCCTTTTCACGGTAGTCCATGCGCCGTCTTGGCTACGACCACCCTGATCCAAGAGGCGGGAGCTGGACAGCAGCGTCTCCAACTGCTCCCAGGGGTGGGGGGTACGGGGTATAGCAACGAACATCGCACCGTGCCCACGTGTAAGGTATTACATAGCTGTTCGTGAGCGAGCTAGCCATAACATTTTTTTCTCTCGTTTCTTACAATGGTCGTTACTTAGAGCGTTACAGTACAGGGCCAGGGGCGCTGTACCGCTCTGGGCGCAAGAAGTTGTGTGAGCGGGCGTCAATAACGCAAGCCAGTTCATCGCCAGGGCAATTATACGCGGGCCGCTAACATAAAGGCTGTGCACACTTTAGTACGCTCAACTACAGCATGTGAGCGTCCCATGCCTATAAGCTTGCAGTTTCGCAAGCCCCGCACTGTAAAAGTAATAAAGCAGTAGTATACGCCCGGCGCTAAGCCAATTATCCGCCAGTATTGTGGAGAGATTCTGCGTATATACGCACTTCTTTCTGGTTAACCTCCCCGTCTTTCCTCTCTCTCTCTCTCTCTCTCTCTCTCTCTGCGTACGTGCAATCGCCCCGCGGTTATTAGAACTACCATTTCTCGCCATCCTCTGTCGAGCCCTGCAATTTCGTGCCTGCGTTAACCCTGGCCAGGTTACCTGTACCGCAAGAGGAATCAATCACGCCGGCGCTCGCTCGCACTGCTAAGCGCGTTTCCTACGTAACAGGTTGCTCTTATTTAATGTTGTTTACGGGTTTGTTCAGTGCCTTGGCTTGTCAGTAGTGTGAAAGTTTGCCGGAAAAGAGAAAAACGGATTTTTTTCTTTCTAAGAAAAAGACGGAGGGGGCCCGGCAGAAGGAGCTTTGTCTCTAATCGGCTGCCAAGAGCAAGTGCAGAGATGGACAGTGTAAATGAAAGAGAGAGAGAGAGAGAGAGAGAGAGTGTGTGTGTGTGTGTGGTGTGGTGTGTGTGTGTGTGTGTGTGTGTGTGTGTGTGTGTGCGTGCGTGTGTGTGTGTGCGTGTGCGTGTGCGTGTGCGTGTGCGTGTGCGTGCGTGTGCGTGTGCGTGCGTGTGCGTGTGCGTGTGCGTGTGTGTGTGTGTGTGTGTGTGTGTGTGTGTGTGTGTGTGTGTGTGTGTGTGCGTGTGCGTGTGCGTGTGTGTGTGTACACGTGTCGATGACAATGACAGAATAGCGTGAACTACCTGTGACGACGAGTACGCTTGAAAAGAGTAACATCTAATTTCGTCACCTCACAAAATAATTAATAATAAAGTCTGCGTTTCTTTTACTTATTCCACTACAACTGTCGTCATCCTTCCTAGCTTTGAGATATTATTTCAATTGTTCGACGTATTCACTTACAGTTTCTTATTGACATCGCGTTCCTTTTGCGTCCCTATGGTCATCGCGTTCGTTCATTTTCCCTTCACGCTGCTTCTCTATCGCTCTCTCCTTTTGATAGCGTACCTCTTCTCTTTTCTTTGGGCTTTCACATTAATTTGCCATTTCATCAAGTTTGTGCTTCTACTCGTTCCGCTGTTATTCATAATAAGAGCTCCAGTGCAGTTCCTAACAACGAGACCTTAAATTTCATTTTCACACTGTTATTGCTTAACTGCACATGGCTTTTTAAATTCTTGACTTTGCACTTTTTGTAACTCATTAAAAGAACGATCGGCTTGCTGCTTGAAAGGAATCGCGCATTCTCTTGTTAAAAACAACGATAACGCATTCCCGTACAGCAATAGCTTATAGGCATGCTTGCCCACTTCGTACAGTCATCCATCACCTTCGAAATTAGGGCTTTCGCTGTTGCTTTCCAAGTTATCCTCCTCCTCCTCATTACCGCCCCTCTCTCTCTCTCTCTCTTTCCTTCTTTTTGCTCGGTAAAATAAAAGCAAACGTTCTCATGCAAGCGTCATCTTCATTCCCTTCGGTTCCTCCACCAGGTTAAGTGTGTTCAGACCGTTTTAAAGCACTGATCATTATAGGCGCAGTCCCCTGGTGAGAGTAACGTGAATAAACAGGTCGCCAGCGTACGAGCGAAACTCGAGCATGCAGGTAACCAACATATCATTAATGCTATTTGCGCATTATGCCTAAACTTTATTTTGCCTCAAGTTGCTTTCAGTTGGGGTACAGCCAAGAGCTAATGTACGCCTTTTGGAGCGTTCCAGTTCAAGGAACAAATTGCGCGACCTGCCAGAGCTCTTGTAAGAAAATCACTTGGTAGGACGTCGAAAAAAAATTTTGCGAGATGAAGTGTACTTTTACTTCTCCTGAACCGAGTGCACATTTATTTCTCGGGTGTCGTTCGTAGCGCTAAAACTTTTTTTTTCTTTAGTTACAGCGCTGCGTGATGGAAGGCGGGCGCTTATAGTAGGCGCAATATGAAAGTCCGGGCGTTCCAACGCTCGCATCAATCTCGGCGCTCAAATTAAACCAATATTGCTGCCCTCCGGCTCGGCACAGAGAAAAATAAAAGTGAGAGAAAGAAAATACGCGCCAGCTTCATACGGCATTACCTGCATACCGAGCGCGCTCACCGAAAGGTAATGCAAATGCCAACCGCACACGTTTTCATTAATTCCGTGCAGCAGTGCATGAACTGTTCAGTTGATCGCAAGGCTACGTAACGATCGATTGTGGTTGTGTCACCGTTTATAGTGACAGTAATCTATTACGACATGAATACCTTTACGTGTAAATAACCAGTCTCTATATTTGCACGTCCTATATAATTTATCACAGGTTGCAGATTTCCCACAGACAGCGCACGAACCGCACGTTTGATAAGCCGAAAGTCGATATGATAATATGTGGAAGTACTTCCGCATACATTTAATTTAATGTTTTCAACAGAGTGTCCGTAAATTACGTATATGCTAAAACAAAACAAGTAGGAAAATAAGTCTGAGGGATGCCTAAAAATATAAAAAACAAGTTCACTTGTCGAAACGTTGGCGCCTGCTTTCACCATGTTCTCGTTTTGCTCATAGGCAGCGTCTATGACACGTTGTTGTCTTTTGTGACTTGCCGGCCGACAGGCTATTTCGGCTACTTGATCTGCGGCATGTTGCGAGAGGTAGTAGCGTGCGAATAACTTTCTAATCACAAATTGAATTGTTGCCTTTTTCGATTCGGTTTCAGCAAAATTTTAAACTGCGCGAATTCGCAGGACGTAAATAGAAACGTAGAAACATAGACGCACACACAGAGCGAAGACTTCCAACTGGCTTTATTTCGAGAAGGCAGAAAAATTGATAAGGTCCTCCAAAATATCTAAACAAGGAATCGGTCATTCAAACAAGGAGACATTCGATTCGGTCTTCGAATCGAATAATCCTTATTCGTAAATGCGAGTATCTTTCGAATAGTATTCGAATATTTTAGAACGTCAACTGAGCGCAATTAAACAAAACACTGAAAGTAGCGTACGATAAATTGTGAGGAACGCCGTAGTGGGGGACTAGGGATTAATTTTGACCACCTGGGGTTCTTTAACGTACCCCCAATGAACGGGACACGGGCGTTTTTACATTTCGCCCCCATCGATATGCGGCCGCCGCGGCCGGGATTTGATCCCGCGACCTTGCGCTTAGCAGCACAACACCATAGTCTTAGCTAAGCCACCACGGCGGGTATTGGAGATATTGTTACCCTAGGCGGCCGGCCAATGGGGAAAACCTCGTACGAATAAAACATAAAAAAAGACTCTGAACTTAGAACGGGATTAGCAAGTTCGCACGTGTACACGGTGGATTTGTTGACCACAGGACGGGGCATAGAATTCGGTAAGGTTTATCAATTTAACTGGAATGACGATGATAGCGACATTAATGATGATCGTTGACAACTCAAAGCTGATCAGCGCATAGGCAGCGCACGAAGCGCGCAGTGTCGACCACGAACAACGGAGACGTACAAAAACAGAGTTCCCAGTAATGGCTCAAAAAGTTTGATGCTGAGAAATCTTTGTATCTGTGTGTTTTCTCAAAAATATAGGCACGGCATTAGGCAAAATAATAGCAAGAGCTTGGTGGCGCAACGCCCCACCCGGTTTCAAAGGGGACGCTCATAGCATCCATCCATACATCCACCCATCCGTAGCTATACTTATTGCGAGTGACCAACCCGCAAATGTGTTAGACATCGAGGAATTAGGAGTAGTAGCAGTAGATTATTTTATTAGGGGAAAGGGACAAAGAAGGCATGAAATCAAGTGACGCGGGCATCGTAACTGTCTCACACCTAAACTGTCCCGAGTCCGCGGGAAAGGAGGTGGGGAAGAGATGCATAATCAATCATTCGTTATACATGTCGTTTCGTTTTGAAGGTGTTCGTTGTAGAATGGTTATACTGTATGATGATGATGATCATGATCAAGTTTCTGGTACGGTGCGTTACGCAGATATACATAAGCGAGTGAAGAGTCAGTAGAATGTAGGAATTCCTTTGGCTCTCGTTTATTCCTATATTATCACCCGCCGTTCGCAATCAGCCGATCGTGGTTGTGATAACGATGGCGGAGAGCCATCCGGACCCCTGGCAAAGCGCGAAAAGCTAAGCGAGTTGGAGTAGAATGGTTGCATTAACCACATCCAAGGCGCTACGCTCTTTAATAATAATTACGTGCTCGCCCTTTAGCTGCGAACGACCAGCATAGGTGTTCACCTGTGAATGGGCGTCCAATGTCTTCACTTTTAAAACAAGCACCTAATAAGTACACAGAAGCTTATAGCAGCTCGTAGCGTTAACATATATCTGCAACACGTCGTGTCAACTGTCCGCTTATTGCAGAAGAAATGTTGGAGTTGTGCCGGACTGAACACAAACGTCTTTCCTGAGGCGTGACTGCGCTCTCATCGCGCGCGGCAGGTTGCAGAGGATAGAGCGTGCGCGGTTTACGTCGGCCGGCAAATATTATATAACCTAACTCACAAAAAGCGTGCAGTGCTGCCCGAGAAACTGTCGGCTTCATCTAACTAAACTGGCGGTCAAAGTCGCATAAGTTGTGCGCCCGGAAAAGCAGTCTTTCGTCGACTCGCGCCGTTCGGTCTGGCCAATCCCGATTGACAACGGCACGAGATCTAAGACAACGGAGGAAGGAAATAAGCTAAAAGAAAACACTACATATCTCAGCCAGCCTTGCGAAGTGAACTCTCCGAGTAGGAATTCCACTCGCTTTTTCCTTCGCATTATCGGCGCAACACGTGGCATCTAAGGCTCAGCCCATTGGCCGGGAATGTTTGGTTCCCGGAAATCTTTAATCGACGCGCACTCGTTCGGTCGCCCTGCCGTAGCTCTGCCCGCCAAAGCGGGAACAATAAAACCTAGCGCACGCTCTGGCGTGACGATCATGTGTTGAGCCGATACGTCTGGCTTCAATTGTGTTGCCCGATTCTCTTGACACATTCCTACCTCGAAAATACGTTACTGTGTATTCTACATATACATTTTATGTTTCGTCATGTGTTTCTCCCCCTAATATGTTTTTCCCCTTTTTCACTTTTCTCTACGTCTATTATATTTTCCCCCTGCCCTATAGATCCACATCGCAGATCGCTTTGAAGATGAGGCCCGCACGGGCGCGCATTTTGTACACGTCGCAGATCGCTTGCAAGATACGGCGCCCGCCCAACCGCGCCGTAAGCAGCAGCCACCGCAATAGAACACCCCCCTCCCTCGCCTCCCCTCAGCGCCTCGCGCGCGACGGAAGACGGCGCGCTTCCGCCCCTCCTTCCTCCTTCGCGCGAGATTCTGCCGCGATCGTCGGCTGACCGTCGCAAGCTTTCAGTCGCACATACAGCGTACGGCGCACGGGGACGATGTTATCGTGGTTCGACTTTATATGGAACATCGCGGCGACGGCAACGGCAGAAATGCGCTTGGAGTGTACATATAATTGCTACTGAAATAATAATGGTTTTCTCTTGTTGAATGTGTTCAGTTTGCTCTGTTGAGTGGCATTGTGCGCGATCTTTACAACGAAGTGACCTGTACAACGAAGGATTTTGGAGGACCTAAGCACTTCGTTATAAGCACTGTAACTGTCTAGCGCAGACGGCTGACAGCTGAACGGTGGTCAGCAGTGGGGATGGGAGTACATTCTGTGCCACTGCGCATCCTCCGACGCTCAAAAGTTTGCCATGTGAGCTACTCTCAGCCGCTTGGATGACCGACCGCTCTCAGAGGAAAAGGTCCTGGGACCTTGCCTTATAGGCAATCTTGCATGCACAAGGCCACAAAAGCCCTGTTGCGCTTCTCGAAGGTGAATGCATTGACTGTACGAACGCTTGTCACTGTCGGCGAACAATCCTCTGCGAGTGTGTTCACAGTGACGGCCTCTTAATTATTTTAATGCGAATGCATTATAGGCCCCCTTACGCGAAAATGCGTCGGCGTGACCGAAAGATGGTACCAAAAATGGCTGACGCCGCAAAGAGTAAAAACACGTCAAAAATGTTCGGATTGACGTCACATCTCTCAAGGAGGTTTCTGTATAATAAGAAAATTTTGTACATTTCGGTATGGGTGGAAATCGAAACCGAGCCTCCGAGGTGCAAGACGAACACGCTTGCCCGACGCCGTGGCGGCTTCACCGTTCTGGCTTGTACTAAAGGTGTCCCTAGTGTGTGCGTCATTGCAAACGGCACGTCGCAGTTATGTGGCTGACTAAAGTTGTCGCCCAGTGCGTGCGTCTTTGAGCACGTGATCGCGCAGACAATGCGGTGGAGGTGGCGCCACTGCATGAGTGCATAAAATGAGCGCGTTCATGACGTTCCCAGGTGTACAAACGGCATAATGCTTTCGCATTCCCACGCGTAAGCAGTCTTAGGTGTCTCTGCCGAATTATTTTGCTTATCTTTCCTTTTTCTCATCTATCTTTCTCATTTCCCCTTCCCCAAGTGTAGGGTAGCCAAATGGGCACGTGCTTGGATAACCTGCCCGCTGCGGTAGTCCAGCGGCTACGGCGTTGGGCTATTAATGGAGCTAGCGGTAGCGGGATCGAATCCTGGCCGCGGCGGCCGCATTCCGATGCGGACGGAACGCAAGGACGCTCGTATATACCGCGCATTGGGTGCACGTTGCTCCCTGCAATGCCCGATGTATCGTATATACGCTAGGCTGAATTTGATGCCTCGAGATGATGACTGAAGTGCGGGAAACTTAATGCAAGCGTCATAGTTGCGTTTCTGATAAGCTGGAGTGACGTTTCAGTAGCGTATAGCTTAGTAAATCAATTACTAATTAAATAATTAGTATAGTGATTAGGTTATAACTGAAAAAAATCTCCTAGTTTGTTTTTTCTACGTATGTACTTTCCATGGCCAGAAATGTCAACAATTTGTTCAAATTAACTGTCTTTGATGTGTAAGGGAGTTTGGGCTTTACAGAGGTAAGGAACCACAGCTTGTCACAATTAATTCAGAGCCGCCCACTACGGCGTGCCTCATAATCAGATCGTGTTTTCCGGCACGTAATACCGCAGAACTTAATTTCAAATTTTCTTTTAACAGCGAAGCAGTTTAAGCTATCCGTAAAACCATGCTCGTCGATCGAAAAAGCCTCGCCTGCTCCTACTCCGCCAAGCTCCACCCGCCTTGCTAGACACTGCGCGCTACCTGCTCTCCACTCCGCTAAGATCCGCCCGCTTGCCTAGACACTGCGCTCGCCTCGACGGGGCCCCTTTTGGCGAGAGCCAAGCCTGGTAACAACCAAAGTACGCGGCTTGCGTGCGCTTCGCAACGTCTTCCGGGATGCCATGGGGTAAAAGATGCGGAGGCGGAGCTTGGTCGTGACGTCAGCGATAGTATAAAGCTTGGTGTCGCCGCGCTATACCGGCAGTTGTCATGTCGGGAGCGTGTGCTGTGCCTTTGCTTCACCATGGGTAGACCTAAACAACTCCTTCGGAAGAAGAGGCCGCGTATAAAGAGCGATAGACGTGGTAGTGCTGGGTGCCGATCAGTTCTGCTGTTTCTTTAGCCTTGCGCCACTAGTGCAAGCTACGCCAATTTTTTTTTTCAACCTCTCTGCCTTTACCTCCGTCTCTCTCTGTGTGTGTGTTGAAACTATGCAGTGCGACTTCGCTTCCATGATCAAGAACCAACTAGCCTATAAATGCGAGGCAAGAGGGCTGCGTGTCGACGCGGGGAGCTGCTGCAGCGCAGCGATCGCAGCGAGGCCAATTTAGCGAGGTGACTCCGTGCATACGAGGCGCGTGCCCCGAGAAGATGTGCAATCGAGCCTCTCGCACTGCGGCCGATGCGCGTGCCGGAACGTGCCACCGCGCCCGGCTGCAGGATGAACGTCGTGTCGTTTCCATGACCTCTTCTCGCTGCTCATTGAATAGGGCCCCGACGACACTCACGGGCGACGTGCGCGCGACCCTCGTTTCCAGGGAGCTATAAAAGCGAATAGATTTCATTTGGCTCTTTCACCAGTAGGTTTCGCGGTAGTAGGTGGTCGGCGCTGGTTCGACTTTCACCACCACCGATACAAAAGCACCGATGCAAATGTCACGTGAAGCACGTGACCCGCTACTCTGGTAGCGGGCGCGCTACCCGAGTAGCGGGCCCGTATCGTCGCCGAACGCCAACTAGACGCACGTGTTCTCGAGCGAGAGCTTCGAGGAGTCTGAAGATATGGATGCTGTGGCGGAGCACTCAGTCTTGCCCTTTTATCCGAGCTGTGATATAGCAGTGCGTTCATGACCCCAAGACAACTTCCGGTCATGCATTTTTTGACAGCCAAGTTGGCCAAGGAAAATAAATAAGTATTTTGTTCCTGGTGTGTTCAGATATAATTAACAGTCGACATGTGTGGAGCTAATGTACCGTATAGACTCGTGTAACAGCCGCACCCGCGTAAAGGCCACACCCACCACTTGGGAGGCCATAATTTTGGGGAAAAAATTCCAGCCAAGAAGCAATCGTGTTTGGTGCCCCGATCCCGCGCGCGCGCGTCGGCGAATTTTTGCGCGCTGCGTACTTCCGCTTGCCGCTACTAGATGGCGAGAGCTGCGCGGTGACCTCTGATGCAATGGTATACATCCGGGGATCCAGGGTGTGCACAAGTCACCGGCTGCGCCGGTGTCCTTAAAGGTTCGGTCCCGTGTAAGGGCCGCACCCTCGCGAAAATTATGGCAAGAAAAGGGCGGCCCTTACACGACTCTATTCGGCATGTAGCTTTCTTATTCCACTTAGCAGAAAAATTCATTTGTCAAACATTTTAGCTTCTCAGCAGGACGGGTGCCAGCTGGAGAGTTCTGTATATTATCTTGGGGCCTGTGTGTTTATAGAAAGAATCTTGGTTAACCATTCTGTTATCAACGAGATCCAATTAAACCTACTTGACGAGATCTCGCAATCAAGACTAACAAACGTCATACCTAGATACACTCACTGCAACAAATGCACGCATTTAAGCGTATCATTCTTTTAATAAAGCGAATAGCTTTCCAGAAGTGTTCGGCTATTCGCTTCCATTGAGTATCAACGTCGACGTTTTCTGCACAATATTTCGATAAGGGTTAATATTGTCGCGTTGTAGTGACGGTGAAGAAACAAATCGATAATAGTGTTATGATCCGGTGAAAAACTGTCACCATTAAAAAGCGAAACTACGTACGCGTGATTCATAACGTAGAGAGTTTCGTACAATAATTACTACAGGGAACTCTGCGATCGTTCGGCTGCCAAGGAAATGATGATTAGTACCCGCCGCGGTGGCTTTAAACAGCGGCTATGGTGTTGCGCTGCTAAGCCCGAGGTCGCGGGATCGAATGCCGGCCGCGGCGGCCGCATTTCGATGGGGGCGAAAACGCCCGTGTCCCGTGCATTGGGGGCACGTTAAAGATCCCCTGGTGGTCAAAACTATTCCGTAGTCGCCCACTATGGCGTGCCTCAAAATAAAATAGTGGTTTTTGACTCGTAACACCCCGGAATTCAATTCACTTCAAATGATGTTATTATTACATGACCTTCGTCTGACCTCCGTGCTTGTGGCTTCAGACGTTCCCGTAGCGATACTGCACACATGCATAATCATTGCGAATTGTCACATTATTATAACACAACAACGCCGACGACAACGACAAGAAAGAGCGAAAAGACGGCAGATGCAACGCAACTGGAGTCTACGTAAAGCGAAGCGTTTAAATAAATGCAAACACCCACATGAAGAGTGGAATTTCATTTTATTTACGACTACGCACATAGGGAACTGTTCCCGTTCTTCTCCCATCGCAGAATCTTTTTTTTTCTTTTTTTTTTTTGTCGTTTGGCTTCGCGGCTCCTGCCCCACGTTTTACGGCATAGCGATCACTTGTCTGCCCCAGCAATACTGCAAGACGCGGAAACACTGTTCGGCCACCAAGTGGTTACGGCCCAGACTAGCGCTGCATCGTACGGAGTCTTACTGATCTATCAGTTCAGTGATTACAGCCTAGCCTAGGGACAGCACATCGCCTGGATTATTATAGCTCAAAGAGACAAAGAAAACGGGCGGTATAGGGCGGTTGGCGCGTCCCACAGAAGCGATTTCAAATGAGAGTTAAATGTGTTAAGCCAGAACCCAAAGGGATGGGCTTCCTCTTAAAGTAAACGTATTGAAAAACAAAACTGTTTCCTTCTTCCTACAACTCCGTTTTCCTCTCATATTTCCACGTAGTGAGTGACGGCCTCTAAAAACACGCCAGGCACGCACAATTTATTGCTAGGCCATCTCAAACCTCGGCGGCGTCTCTAACCCGCAAAGGACTCGGGAGCCGGTGCCACAACACCGCCTACCATAGCCCCACTCAAGTTTTGTCCGCGTGGAAAAATTATGACCATCGGTGGCATCCGAACTCGATGTTAAGCAGACGACACTCTCCGAATGCGTTCTTCGCATGCGTACCGCGCCTCTACGGCGCGCACCCTAAGTCGCCACTCGAGACCGCGCGGGCTTTTCTCAGCGCTCAAAAACAAGATCCACGTGATTGCCGCCCGGACGCGTAGCGGAGTGGACCCCCGCTCCGTACACGCAACACGTGGTCGGAACACATTTCCAGGCCACTCTAAACCTCAGACAGCAAACGTCTCGGGAGCCGGCGCCACAACACCGCGTACAGCAGTCCCACTCGCGGTTTGTCCGCGTTATGACCATCGGCGGAATGCCGACCCAGTGGGCGCAAGACCGCGTTCTCCGAATCCGTTCTCCGCATCCGCAGACCCCCCCTCCGCCCCGGCGCGCACCGTGACTCGTCACCCGACACCACGCGGGCCATCTGAACCATCAAAAACACAAACGGTTGCGCCGCCCCCGGCGCGTAGGGTTGTAGAACCCTCCCTTTACACATAACACGTGGGCAACTCGCGACACTGTAAATGTATACAGAACAATCATGCAGCCTTACACCACCTATGCTGCATGTTTGAGAAATGAGCGGCTTAACAGCGATGATTTACCTACAATTGCACATGCCCAAGAAGCGGTTTGTACGATGGCACATGCTTACAACGGGAGACTAGCGAAGAAGTGTGCGGTACATATTGCGACAACGCCCTATATACTATCTCTTCGAGACGATCGCCGCGTGTTGATAATTATTATGTCCATACTGTGACACACACCCACAACAGGCGATCGGCCAAGAAGCGGCCGTTACAGTTAATATAAAAATAACGTGTGTGTGTGTGTGTGTGTGTGTGTGTGTGTGTGTGCGTGTGCGTGTGCGTGTGCGTGTGTGTGTGTGTGTGTGTGTGTGTGTGTGTGTGTGTGTGTGTGTGTGTGTGTAATTTTTTTATATAGATTCCTTACTCGTTGGAGTAAATTCGGGTGCCGCTTCGGACTGCACCCCGTCAATTTCGTTCCGAGTTAAGGTAACACTCCGTGGCCGGGACCCGTTGCCACGACGACTCGCACCAAATCGCCTTAAGGCGTTACAAAGGTTGTGAATGTGCCTCTAATGGAGGCCAGCCAGGTTTAGAAGCTCAAAAGAGAATGGAGTAAAAAAAAAATGAGCGCATATATACGGAGCTACTGAAGACGAGCTGAAGGCGCGCGTGTCGGTCGCCTAGTACACAGCGCGGTCGAAGATGTACGACAGCCCTTGGCCTAAGCCCGCACGCTTCCAAGGCGTCCCGCGCACGGAAGCTCTACTCAGCCGCAGTCGCGCCGTCCGAAGGCCTCTATTCACTTAATTGAATTGCGCGCGCCTTGCTTTGCTCGGTGGCACAAAGAAGGCCGTTGATAAGTTGATTGGCCTCCGCGCGCAATGCGATGGAATCTGCATGACCGTATTTCGAAGAGGAAAACGGTTACATTTCGTAGTGCTACGCAGCGACGGCTATCTTTCTTTTTCTTCCTTTCTTTCTTTCTTTCCACGAAATTTCATGAAATTGCGATGTGACATCACCGCCTGACCACTCGCTAAACCTGTCTTTGCCGCAAAACACAACGTACGATTATTAATTACGACAGTTACCCACTAAAACACATTCGCTAAGGTGAACTTGCAAAAGCAAGTACGCGTTTGAACTCGTTTGCGGAACTGCTGTTTATTTCCTGAGTCTTTTATTTTTCTTATGGACACTGCAGTTGGATTTGTGGCGAAGCTTTACGTCATGAACTTTCCTCGTAATTATCATGATCACGCTGTCATACGACAATTAAAGGAGAAAAAGTTAATCAGACGCCACAATCTGATATATGAGAGGCAGGCAGGTTAACCAGGACTGAGCCTGGTTGGCATCTCTACACAGGGGGAAGAGAAAAGGGGAGGGAAAGATTAGGAGAAGAAGCGAAAGTTCACTGTGGGTATCGCCGACGTAGCAACAGTTGTCTGCTCTGTATCAGAGACGGTCATTCAGTCCGGATCACAAACGATCACTCAATCCGGTAGGTTTCAAAAATTGCAGCAGCGCTTTTGTGGTCTTTTGAAGCTGTGATATGCGAGGCCATGGTCCCAAGATCTTGTTCAAGGTGAACTGTTTTGTGGGAATTGGTGTTATACGAAGCATTTTGCAAGAAGCTGGCTATCGAGCATCGTTCGGGGTTCTGTAAAGCGTCACCAGATGAACCAGCATGCTTGTGTAAGGCCAACACTTGTGTGTGTGAAGCGAGCGTGTGTGTGACAACAGCAGCAAAGCGACGGTGACAAGATATAGCATGGCGGCAACGGCGATGTCTTGAGGACTGATTTATTGTGTGCTCCGGCGAGGAAACATTAGAACCTATCCCGTTACGACTTGAACCTACCCCATGCAGAGCACCAAGATTTCGTGCTGGTGGGACTAGCTGCTGGGGCACTCGGGTTCAAATCCCATTATTGGACACGTAATTTTTTTTTTTAATGGAAGACACCCGCAACGATGAGAGACAGGAACTTTCGAACGAAACGTTGAGCAAAATAAAGAGGGCACAAATTTGCCTAAGCATATAGAAACTGCCCCTCGCCTTCTTGGGGGCCATGCTTTTCTGATGCGCGGATTCTTGCCAGAAGTAGATATACGAAAGCCAGGGAAATGATGGAAGCATTCTATACCAGCAAGAAAGGTATACAGCTTGTGTGTTAGTGAAACTTTGATATCCTTGTACAAGGCCGAGAAAAAACATTTTTTTGAGCATTCCTTATCATACCGTACTTGATGCTTCAATGAATGTGTTTGTTTCGAAGGCGCCAACTGAAGGTTCATATGTACGCGTCTTCCGTAAAATAAAGCAGTTGTGAGTGGCGCTCTATCCTGTTGTCTTCTCTTGTGTGCTGTGTGTTTTAAGCTTGGCGCCTCAAGATAGTTATAAGGAACCTACAACTTACACTGTGAAGTGCCTGGCAAGAAGCAAGGAATGCTTCGCGTTAAAAACAAACACTTCTGTATCCTCGCACTGCGGCAGCATACGGTATACTGCGTATAGCAACACTTGCATCGTATACTTTGACGTTATTGAACGCAGGAGGTTTCCTTCTTATCAACTCGCGTTTGTAGCACGAATGTTGTTTTGGCGAGTCGCCCAGCCTATACATAGGCGAAAGCACTCTGTTGCCGTGTCATTCCCTTTTTCTATTTTGCTTGCTTCTCGTTCGCGAAATGAAGGACGCGGGAGCACACTGCTAGGCCTTCGCGAAGCCCCTGATCTGTCCTGCCGAGCCACCTGTTCTATATCCACGAGCCATGCGGCGCCACGGGCACTCCGCCGTGCGATCGGCCGTTGCGTATTGAGCTGGTCCTGGAGAGTTTCATACGAGATAACCGGAGACAAATATAACGCTTGCGTCTATGCCAGATGCAAGACTGGCTTTTTGAACGTGCACTGAAAGAAATGGAAATGAGTTTGCGCTCACAAAAACGTATATACATTTCCATATACACTCTAAAAATGTTTACACCCTTAAGGGCGTTTGCTTGTCAGACGGGTAAAACCCCAACCGTTAGGGCCTTAAAAAATTATAGAGGACGACAACGGTGCTCTAACTAGGCGTGCAATGACAAAAGACGTGGTTGAAAACTATGTAATCATTCCGACCATCCTTGGGCGCACAGAAATATCCGACAGGAGAATTTCACACGGATGGATATGAAACTTTATTTTAAGTCGTCTGTCACAGCTGTCATCATTTTCACTCGCAAGAAAAGGTCGGCAAACAAGATGCCATCATTGGTTCCCACCAAAATTTTGATCTTACTCCTTAAATGTGAAGGTGTTAGCCGTGCGACAACCGAACACCCTTTACACGCCCATAAAGGTGTAAAAATGTTTGGAGTGTACAGTCCGCACAAGTCTTTACGATTTGCATGCGTGATCGGGCAGGCTTGGCAAAGAAATACTTCCCTCAAGCAACAGCTGCTACGACATATATTTCTCTCAAGAATTATGCAACAATATGTGCAAACAATGTGCATGTTATGTCGATGTTAACGTGACATGAGACGTTGTACAGGCTAGATGAAATATGTTCACACGGGGCCCGAAAACGCTACAGAAACGATTGACACGCTAGAGCTCGCATGCTGACAGGATTTGGGGAATCGCGTTTATTTTACGACAAAGTGATAACGCGGGATCTGAGACATTTTTTTTTTGCTTTAATCATGTAGTTGTACGAGAAAACGTATATATTTTATAGCAATGGAAAGGAAGTAAGTAAGATGGATGACTACATGACTTGCATTATAACGGGTGGGCTTTTAAAACGAAGTCTTTCGGTTATTTCCCCCACTTTGCGTGGATGGTTTGTCCGGCCGAGTGTATACTTGACGATCCCAGAGACTGTGTAATCAAAGAAGGTGATGAAATAGTGGGCCGATACTGATAACAGTGGATGTGTTCTCGCAAGTGTTCTAATGTGGTTTGTAACCCGCCCCTATGCTGGGGGCAGTGCTAGGCCACGGCACTCAAATGCCTCATAGCATTAACAATAATTGCAAAGCAAGGGCTCTGCTGGCACCCTTCCCAAATACGTCTTATTGCAGGCTGTTCTACGATAGCACTTGTGAGCACAAAATGAATAGAAGGGAGAGGTGAGCTACTTGGTATTGCCCTACAGTATCGGAACTTAAAATGCAGGAAAAGTAGATGGGCGATAGCGCGTGTGGTGTATGCACCTTTCGTCGCCGGTCTTCTTTTGCTGCGCTCCAAGTTCCGATACTGTAACAAATTGAATGTGTGTCCCGTGCGAGTGTGCTTTGAGCTGCAGAGTGACCCAGGCTATCAAAGCAGAAGCTGCTGTAAATTTAAATGTGCACACGTCGTCTCATATTTTGATATTTAATTTTAATGCGCGCATCATTTAAGTGATGCGTCAGTGGTGAAATTAGAACTCCTAAACACGATATAGCGCAACTGTGCTTCAATTAAAATACCGCGGCAATTTTCAACATCGCTAAATACAATTGGCAGCATAATTCAATTGACTTTAAGTATACCTTTAGTGTTGACATTTAATACATTGTGAACGATACACCAACAACGTTTTAAATTGACATAGCTCAATGGTATTTCAGTGAAAAGAAAGCAACCCATATTTAACACTCGTCAATAAAATTATGAATTGTTTTTCAATGTTGCGCTGCTAAGCACGAGATGGCGGGATCGAATCCCGGCCGCGGCGGCCGCATTTTGATGGAGGCGAAATGCAAAAACGCCCGTGTGCTTGCGTTGTAGTGCACGTTAAAGAACCCCAGGTGGTCAAAATTAATCCGGAGCCCTCCACTACGGCGTGCCTCATAATCAGAACTGGTTTTGGCACGTAAACCCCAGAAAGAAGAATTGTGTTTCAATGAATGCGCTACATACTTTCGATACAATTTGTTGACATTGACCAACAACTTTTCCATAACTTATCAACCACAAATATGTAAGAGAAAATGGAGCTAACCAATAAGTGTCCCCAGCAGCATAACTCAACAGGTCTACTGGAGGATATATCGCTTATCTTTAAAAGTGATCCTCAGATGGTTTACATAATACGTATATTACATGACAGCCACTGTGAGTATTCTTTCTTCACTAGCTCGTCCCTTCAATGCCGCCGGCATTGGACTGGAGAGTAGCCGTATGTTGCAGTCAGTTCATTACTAACCAGTTAACTTCTTAATTACTCGTTTTAAATTTCCGGTAGCAAAGGCAGTAGCACAGATCGAACCACAGAATGTTAGAGCAATTTACCCGGTTTTAAAAGCAGCATTCTTTGTTGAGATGTTTGTCGACAAACATCCTTGTCCCGCTCCGATTCCGAAACTTGGCGCACAAGGACAGCCGGAAGCGCTGTCCACGTGACACATGACACTGTCGTGACGTCAAACAGCTCACCGCTGTGCCGCGCTGGTGCATCCAACCTCATGCTTGTACGACAAGCGACGGTCTGTCCCCAAAAGACGAGCTCAGCGGTAAACCCGCCAACTTGACGATGATAAAAATGCATTTATTAAGGGGAGGCTCGAAGTCATATCATGTTGAATAGAAAGGGGAGGCGTATTCGCTTAAAAATATGTAAGACGTTGCGGGAAGAATCACGTGGGTAACGCTCTCACCGCTCTTTGTGAGCCCAGTTTCGGAATTGGAGCGGCAGGAGGTGAGTTTTTGTCAACAAATATCTCAACAACGAATAGTGGTTTTAAAATCGCATAAATTCATCAAACCTACTGTGGCTTCATCTGCGATGCTGTCATTGCGACGCGAGGCTTAGAACTAGCAAACAAAATTTTAGTTATCAAGTTAGCTAACTAATTGAGCCGATTGCGATGGCAACTCTCCGCCATCTGTTGTCGGATTTGTTGTACCAAACTGATTTCGAGCATTAATCTTTGTCAACACACCCAGCGTATATAGTCATTTTACGACAATGTCCTTCGAAGGACATCAACCTAATGTTGCCGCTCGAAAACAGTATGCGCGAGGCCCTAATATTGCGAGGATGATTTTGCGCAATATACCCACACTGCCAACGATATCTTGCGAACACGTTGAAGCAAGTTGTCACTGTGGCCGACCTGTGAGACTGCAACTTTGTGCTCTACCAGCAATGCGCCTTTCGGAAAAATGTGAGCCTGCTCATTCCCTCCGTCTTCCAACTCACAGTAAATGCGTAATGCCATTTCACGGCTGGCCATTGGTACTAATGGTTGCTTCGCAACGACATTGAATGAAAATAAGCGCTACAAGGGCGAGCATCTTGCAAAAGCAGCGTCACACATCGCCACGTAATGGTCTTGTCAGCCGGTCCGGTCGCGTCAAATGCAGTGGGACGCATGGTGTACAGCCTGAAGCAAAATGAAAGGGAGCAACCAAATTGCTTCCAAGACACTACAGTGAATAAACACACATGGCCTCATAAAGGTGTTCACTGAGAGTAAACGCTAAGCGGAAAATCTATTCGTTACGTATTACCAGCTCAGACTCGAATCCACGCATCACGACAAATTGTTGTTTAAAAATAAATTTCGTGTTCCCTATAATATTGCTCACGACTGAATACCCGCGCGGTCGCCAGCCGCAGTATTGTGGCTGCCAGGCGTCTACACGTCACCTGTCACGATGCTAGCTAACAATTCGTGCCACTGAATCAATTCTCAGGTGATGCCACCGACTTACATTCCTTACAAGTATGCGGCGCAGCGACCCGTTTTATCTTGAACCGCGAGTATCACTCCCCGCGATCGCGGCGGGAGCGCATCATTCGCAACGTTCGTGGCCGCGCCACTGTTTCAAAAGCCCAGAGCATGCAGTATAATGAACTCCGAAGTCGCACAGCTTAAGCCCCGCGATAACGCCAAAGAGCGCGAACACCCCTCCGCGCAGAAAGGAGATTACACCGCGCGGATGCACCGTAAAACGATTAGACGACGACGAAACACGCAGCTACCGCGGTCACGCCGGCCGGTCGTGTAAGACCAACAAAATGCAGCGGGAAACACTCGCTCGCCTCGAACGACAGCTCCTACAGGCCGGTGCACCGTAGTACATAGTGCCAGTACGGCACGATGTCCGTGCGCACTGACGAAGCAAGCACGACGCTCGAAGACATCGCATGCAGCGGCGGTGTACAGCGCTACGCGAAAGGGGGAAAAGCGGGTGCCGCGAGATGCTGCAACGAGCAGCGGCATCGTGAGCACGAGCGTGCAAGAGGGATGAGAGAGACCTGTGGTCGGGCGGCGTGAAGGTGATCTCCTCGTGCGGCGGTCGCTTGCCGTCGGTGGGCGATGCCATGGTGGAGGCGGTGTGGTCTCGGCGGCGCGCGCGCGCTACGGGACACCGCAGCAGGGCCCGGGCCGCAGTCTGCTGCTGCTGCGCATGCCGCCGCCGCTGGCCGATGCTGCACTGGCGGTCGGGCGCCGCTCCGCTGCGGAGCGCCGGGATCGGACGCGCCGCGGTCGGAACCGGCGTTGGCGCCCGCGCGCCCTATGCTCCGCCGCGAGCGCCATCTGCCGTCGCAAGGCGCGCGCTTGGATCGAGGAGGGGGGAGGAGGCCTTGCGGGCAAAAGAAAATTGAACGGCACGCGATGTTTAAAGGAAACGCCGTAGCGTTGCGGAGCTGCAGGGTGGAGGGCTTGATATCACGTGGTGCCGTGTGGGGTGGTATAGGCGGTGTGATGACATTGTGTGCTATGTCATTGTGTGGTACGATGTGATACGCTTACGATGTGGCGTATGTCGTGGAGTGGTACTATGTGGTATCTTCTGGTGGGGTATGTCGTGGTGCGGTACTATGTGGTATGTGGCGGTGTAGTATTGTGTGGTATCAGGTACGCCACGACGTAGTTCAGTGCGTTATGCCGTGGAATGCAAAAACCCTCGTACATTTAAATTTAGTTGCATGGTAAGGAACTCCTAGGTTCGAAATTATTCCGGAACCGCTCACTGCAGCGCTTTTCATAACCCGCAGTGAAGCTTTCAGACGTAAATTCGGGTTGTTTCAACTGCCGTAAATGTGGCAACGAATATTAAGAGGACACAGCGGCCGCAACAACAAATGAATCTCTATGTGCGTACACACGGTGTCGCAAGGAAAGTTGCCAGTTTTCCTCCTCTTCCTCCTCCTTCTGCTCCTTTGCCTCCTCCTCCTCCTCCTCCTCCTCCTGCTCCTCCTCCTCCTCCTCCTCCTCCTCCTCCTCATCATCATCATCATCATCATCATCACCACCACATCATCATCACCGTTAGCCTGTTCATGTACACTGCAGGACGACGGCCTCCCCCAGCGATCTCTGTTTAACCCTTGTCTTCGTCAGTTGACTCCCTTAGCTAGACCTGCAAATTTCCCAAGCATCCCTCCATCTATGTCTCGAGCCGTCTCGATCGCGTTTTCTTTCCCTTCGCACCCATCTTGTTACTGCTATCTCCTTCACGCACTGCGTGACCTTCGAGACGCTGCTTCTTCTCTTACGTTAAACTAAAATATCAGTCTCTCGTGTTTGCTCTCTAATCCTTGCTGACATCTTTCCATCTCTTAATGCAAAGCCAATCATTTTCCGTTCCATCACAATTTCTTGCGCTTTTCTTAAGTTTTCCTGTTTCTTTGTCTATATTGATACCTTCGCGGCTCATAAAATCGTGCAATCATTATACAGCTGTTGAGAGAACTCCGATGAACTTGTTCGTAACGATTCACTCGCATCAGAAGCCCTCGTCCGACGCGCTGTTCCCACTCCTCCGCACTTCGACCCGCCTGGTAAAGCCACCGACTTTTGCAGCTCCGTCGGAATTGAACTGCTGAAAGTCGACTGCATACGAAAAGAGCCCCGGACCTCTCGTGTACGCGACTGCGATGCAAGGCGGTTGCAAAAGAAAGAGGAATGTTATTGCTCCGGGCCCCCCGTGCCGACTCCTAAGCCCGAGAACGCAGAAAGGAAAAGTGAACCATGCGGCTTACATTTCGTTTGTATTGCGCCAGCTTCTAAGCCGCAGCGTCCACGTCGTTCGACCGAACCGCTACAGTGACACTTCTTTTTTTCTGTGCGTCATTTTTGTTGTTTGCTTGCTTGCTTGTTTGCGAGCTTGCTTACGTGTACGACCGGTGGCAAAAGTTCCCAGGACATAAGACCACGAAAAAAAAAAATCTAATTTCGTAGCGGCATGGACGTGCACGCTCGAACTCAGATGTATATTCCGCGCTTAGATCCGCAGCCGCGGCAGTTCGGCTCTCAATTTTCGTTTAGGCACACACGGCATGCGAAACCAGAAAATCCAATTTCGTAGAGCAGGCGTTCCATGTAAGCTCCGCTAAGGAATCTTTGGCATGCTTAAATGCGCGTGCGAGCCTACACGTGTCTACGTATGTGTGTATGTATGTATGTATGTATGTATGTATGTATGTATGTATGTATGTATGTATGTATGTATGTATGTATGTATGTATGTATGTATGTATGTATGTATGTATGTATGTATGTATGTATGTATGTACTGCAGAAAACGTCTCACCACAAGATTCCTTTTAAGTGGATATGATCGGCTCGGACAAAGAGCTGTTCGCAGCTAAAGTAGATCTATCTATCTATCTATCTATCTATCTATCTATCTATCTATCTATCTATCTATCTATCTATCTATCTATCTATCTATCTATCTATTTGTCTATCTTTCTGATTATCTGTTATCTGTCATAACTGCATATAGCTTCAATTCCGCAACTTGTGAATTAGCTACTTGAACAGTGCGCATGCATGGCCGTACAAGTACTGTCCGCACTTCCAAGTGCCTTGTTGAGAAGTCCGAGGGTCTGAGCGGCCACGAAGGTTCCGTGGATGGTGACGTGCCAGGTACCGAGAGAAGGAGAGGTCCAGTAAGATCAGAAAAGGGTTTTATATACAAATTTGCATGTGGTATTTTACAAGATTGGCTCCATGATATTGGAGCCTTCTACATGCTAACATTTTTGCATGTTGTAGCGTTTACATATGCGAGCATCTCCACAACACTCAAGTCCCGCTTTTTATCCCTTTCGTTTCCCTCTTTCACTCGACGAGGGAATGCACTTTAGTTCTTCTTAGCCAATGACCATCTTCAACCAGTTCGCCATATCCCGCCCATGATGTGTCCCGGTTCCACCGGACACCACCTCCAATAGTGCCTGATGACCCCCGCACACAAGGCAACGGGTGACACCTTGAGAAATAAACGTTGACGTGTTTCCCACGGGAATGCTCGACGCTGGCCCCTTGCAAGGATTAGCCGCCTCTCCGTGACGGTAATTTCGCGGAAGCCACCGCTTCCAGGGAGGGCGGTGGCTGTTGTCTCGGAAGGGGCTCCTGGTTGGCGCGTCACAGTCGGCTCCGGGCCTCGTCGTAGTTCGGGCGGGCGCTGGCGCTTAACCGAAACACAACAAAGAGCGACGTTGCCGTTTTAGCGACTCACGAGGCCGACGACCCATTTTAGCCTGTGGACTAATTGCTCATCCATCAGTCCCAGGTGACGGTGACGCTCCCCGGCCGCGAGAAACGACCAGCGTGAAGCTTCACGTCTCCGCAGGTTCACGTCTGTCGGTGAGGCCTCATTTGTACCAAAGGACCACCAGGCACAACATCCTGCCTCTCCAGCGGAGAATATTTACCGAGACCGAGACGAAACCAGCAGCAGCCGAGCAGACCTGGTGCAAATATCGATGACCATCCTGGAGAATGCTAGGTTGGAAGAGTCGCACCAAACCTTGCCAGGGCTAGTGTCAGTCGAGTCGCATGTCAAGTTTAGCATTCAAGGAGAAAAAAAAAAAAACTGGTAGTTTCGCACAAAGGGTGAAGCATTGACAGCGATAGTAAGGTCTAGTATGGCGCCTTGAATTCCTCGGACATTGTTCTAACCACAGGCGCGTGCGACACGTTGGCGCGACGCAGAACGCAGAAGGGACAGCACCCGGGCAGCCACCAGGCGTCTCATGACGCTCGTGTGAAGAAGAGCGCCACCAGTGGCGTTGCGCACGCGATGAGACCGACGGGCAATCGTCGACGTTAGTCAGCGCTTAGTGAAATAAAGTTAGCTTGATATTTACTGCCCGTTCAGCTCAGAGTATAGCGCATACTCACAGCCCATCAGCCGGAACGCTAGTGTGCTCTGTGGTGGCACGCTGCTTTATAGTGGCGCGCTCCCTTCTGCCGCCGAGGCGACTGAGCGTAGCAGTGACGGCTATAGTATGTTTCTCTATGGTGACGGTGCAACCACTTCTCTTCGTTGTTTTTGCACCCAAGCGCATTCCGCGTATCCGGAGACCCTCTACCCACCGCGTAATCGCCCGACGAGCGGGACAGCACGATAACGGCGTCGCCGATGGCGTCCTTGCGTCATCGAGCGTCAGTGTAATTGCTATCGATATATAAAAACGGCAGGTCAGAAGGGGGAGCCCGTTACATTTTCTCACAATGGTGTAATCCTGGAAAGTCTTTTCAAGTGTATGCGTTTTGCAAACTCACCGGCTAAAATTCATAAAATTGTAATATCTGCCGCAAAAACAAAAAACAAAAAAATTTAAGAAATTAATTAGAGAATTTTTCTTAATTGTTTGACTATGTGTTTCGATTTGTCGTGCTAGCAATGTCCGCCTATTCGAATAATTCAGCTCAAGAAGGGCAAGGAATTGTGCTACCTGCGAAAGGCGATCTTTAAAACTTCCGTAAAACTTGAATAATGATCGCACCGCCTAGACGTAAAGAGGAACACGGTGCTCTTTATATCGCAGCATATGTTTCTTATGCCACCGGACGATTCATGTAAATGTCTAATTTATTGTTTCGTTTCACTTTCTTATATTTAGCATCTCCTCCCTCATCTCCAATCACTCCTCTGCGTCGGCCGCGAACTCGTTCCCCGTCGTTGCTTCTTCCTCCGCGCTCAGCGCAGGTTGCGTGAGCCGTTCTTCGTGGGAACAGCGCGGCTCGTCGGCAGCTGCGGTTCCTCCTCACGATGCACCCTCGTCGCCGCTCCTTCCGTCGTTGCACATTTGCGGCGGCGGTACTGCCGAGTGTGCGAACATATCTGGCATTGATTTTCTTTGCCCACTTTATCTCAGAACGCTCACCCTGTTTTTCTTATTTGCTTCCGGCCTTTACTTCTTCCTGCCTAGCATGCTCATAGTGCGTACACCGTGTGGATTGTAAGTACGTGCTTGTCTAGTACTATTAGTAGTAGTAGTAGTAGTAGTAGTATAGTAAAAGTAGCAGTAGTAGTAGTAGTAGTAGGACAGTAAAAGTAGCAGTAGTAGTAGTATAATTGGAGTATTAGTAGTAGTAGTATAGTAAAAGTAGTAGTAGTAGTAGTAGTAGTAGTAGTAGTAGTAGTAGTAGTAGTAGTAGTAGTAGTATAGTTGGAGTATTAGTAGTAGTTAGTAGTAGTAGTTATTAGTACACGTTGTTACGTTGCCTGGTCGCGTGAATTTAATTGATCTGTTTAAATACATTTTATTAAAGCATAATAATATGTGCAATATGAGTAACTTTTCTTAATATTGCAATTTCTTTTGCCTTTTATGCTTCCGTAGCGAATCGTCGTGAAAGTTAGCACTGCTCTAAAGCGTAAAGAGCTGACCCGCCGAAAATCCAAAAGTCCAGAGTCTATCAAATGGATAGAAGAATTGCGATCTCTTGGGATGCCTCTGTAATCGCCTGTATAATCGGGATCACAAGTGTCACATTGAGTCACTGGACAGGGGCGCTTCTAACCGGCCGGAGGGTTTTTGGAGACACTTTCGTATGCGCTCCGCAGCAAACGTGGTGATCGGAACCGTCTGCTCGATTCCTGAAGGTGAAGAAGTGCAAGCAGTCGCTGATTTTTTCGCTGTCCATTTCTCCTCTATATATAAACCGTCAGCTGACAGCACTGTCCAAAAACCAAGATCTTCTGCTGCAACTTCCAGCTCGGTACTCTTTGACGAGAATCTCGTCGGAGAATGCTTCAGGCGCCTGAGGCCACCTTTCTCCTGCGGCCTAGATGGAAACCCGGCCGCCATTATCAAAGCACATGGCAGCAACTTTGCACCTGTGCTGACATCAATATTTAATAACTGTCTGAATAATTCCACTTTCCCGCGTGCTTGGAAAACCACTCGAGCTTTTAGATTGCGCAAACTATAAGCCAATTTATCTTCTCTATGCAATGTCCAAGCTTTTAGAATGAGTATTCACAGTTTATTGTTGTCTAGTGTAAAAAATGTGCTCGTTACACATCAGCATGGATTTCTTTCTGGCCGCTGAATGACCACCACCCTTGTCAGCTTTATGATGCAGATTTACACGCCCGTCACACAAAGGGGGCAAGTATAGCTGATCTGTACTGCGACCTCACCAAGGCATTTGACGTAGTCTATCATCCCCTACTGCTCGAGAAGTTTGCGCACTACGGTGTTGGAACTGCTACTGCAGCTCTACTACGCAGATATCTCCGTTATATATAGGTCCTGCTTCGTGAGCGGCAATGATAAATCTTAATTTGTCTATGCGGTATATAATAATGGGCCCCAAGGAGCCATGTTAGGTCCGCTTCTCTTCTCAATTTTCATCAATAACGTTTCTTCAGTAATCCAGAAGTATTCACAATTTCTTCTTCACGCCGACGTCATAAAAATATTTAAGGAGGTGCACAGTAGTGATGACAGCCGCGCTCTGCATTCTGACCTATCCTCATACTCTTAATGGTGCCAGTTAAAAATGCTAACTCTAAATTCATCGAAAACCAGTATTTTGTCATATTCGCGTAAAATTCCCATATCATATTTCCTTATACTCTTGGTAATACAGTGTTAACCAGGCTTGTTGAAGTAAGCGACCTCGGTGTGCTTTTTGATGGTATGGCTTCTCCACCCATAATTTCTTTTTATCCCAGAACGTTTAGTCGTAGTTGTACATTTTTACCTTTCTTGCCTTCCTAAAAACCAGCACACAGACCTCCGTGTTTTTCCTGGGCACATTAAATAAATAAATAAATAAATAAATAAATAAATAAAGGATATTTATGTCACATTTATTTCCATTGATCGCAAGAGGCAGCGTCGAATCATTCATTCATCCACCCTCTCACCCATCCGTATCTATCTATCTATCTATCTATCTATCTATCTATCTATCTATCTATCTATCTATGGTGGAGGAACATCATGTTGAACCGCTCGCTCCACTGATTGGTTCTGACCGCGTGATGTTCTTAAAGGCAAGCTTTTTATTTATTTATTTATTTATTTATTTATTTATTTATTTATTTATTTATTTATTTATTTATTTATTTATTTATTTATTTATTTATTTATTTATTTATTTGAGTACCCTAAGGTCCCGTTAGGGCATTACATAGGGGGGGGGGGGATGGAAAAGGTAGGATGGAAAAGTTGGAATCAGCTAGCGCAAGACAGGGGTAACTGGAGATCGCTGGCAGAGGCCTTCGTCCTGCAGTGGACGTAAAAATAGGCTGATGATTATGATGATTACGATGATGATGCACTTCCAATACTGACCAAGCTTTGTCAAAGATATGCCGCCGCTCAACATCCATGCTGCGTTGTACACATTTCCCGTCCCTTTACTATCGGTATACCAAAGGGTCGCACGGCGATTCTAGAGCAACCCCCTTATTATTCCTCTAGTGCCCAGAAGAAACGAGCGATCAAGCAAACAAACAATCCTTCATTTGACCCCTAATTTCAACAAACAAGCAAACAAGCAAGCAAGCAATAAAAGTGCATTTTAGTTTAGAAACGACGCACACACCAATTCTGTACGCTGACACGCCGCGGCCTCCAAGAGCGTCAAAATCACTTTGGCCGCAGTGTTCCTTGGCCGAGCGCCAGCTTATATTTCGAGCCAATGAACGCGTTGTTTCATTTATACATTTTTCATCTTTATTTATACATTTATACTTTTTCTCCAAGATGTTGGCGTTGTGCTGATGCTTTGTCATGTTGCTTTAGGAAATGCGTAGTTGTTTGTTCTGACCAGTGATTCATGTACTGTTATGGTCTTATTTTGCACACAGGTACTTGTATTTTCTTCTATTGCAAGAGATTTGTTCGAACACGCCGAGTTATCGCAAATGCGGGAACAAAGACTTCTGTCAGGCAAATTCCTTTACTCTCTGTCTCCTTTTGAAGTTTCAACCTTGAAGAAAATAAATTTCGATTTCAATATGTGTTGACCTTTTATCGTCCTGCGTTCCTCTTGCTTATGTTTATAGACACTTTCGCTTTACAAACATAACAAGGGCTTTTATATTTGAAATATCCGCGGCTGCATGGTCATCAGGAAGCAAACGCTTCTTACCGATAGAATGGATTCGAATTGCGCTCTGTAGGTATGCGCATGCTGCCTCTGAAACCATGATGCGTTCGAGGCGTACGTCGTATTAGTGCGTGCGTGCGCGTACTTGTGTTTCAGCTCTTTATGAAATCACACAAAGCTTCGCTGTATATAGATTCCAACTCGTTGGATTTGCTGCATTTCTTAAACTATAACAATGATTTTTCAACATAATCTTCAAACATAACTTTCATAGCGTCCAGTATATTTGTAAATATTGAATGATACTTTTAAACATCGGTTATTGAGCCGTAACACGTTTCGTTCCGGTAACTTCGTATTGGTTTTATTGCGATAGCAATTATATGGACACTTCAACACTGGACACTGCCGTTGCCGTCGTCGTCGCCGTGAGGTTCCCTATAGATAAAATCTTCGCCGCGCGCCGTATGCCCGAGCGGAAGCGTGCTGGGACGCGCGCTATCACGGAGAGCGAACGCACTCAATCACCCACGCGCAAGCAAGGAAGCGGGAAGTCAGCGCCGAAGGGAGCGCGGGGGGGGGGGGGGGGGGGGGAGGCGCACATTTACTCTGCCAACAACCGCGCTCGTCGCTCGCTCGCCCGCACCGTCTCTTATCTCCACACGGCTCTGACCTTTATGCGCCGTGCATTCGCCGCTCAGTTTCCGTTGAAGCGATAGACCGCACGTACCTTCGCCCGCGACGGCGTATGCGCTTGCTGCCAGCGTTTTGACAGTCGTTGTCTGCAGTCATTCAGTGTGATCTATTCATGTTTGTTTGTGCGCGCTCACACCACAGTTAGTAATAGTCGGGCCACATTTTCCAACGCACGCTACACATGCAATGCTGCCCGGATCGGCAGTGCAGCGCTACAGGTGTGTCCCTTCGCACGCGCTGCCCACGGGAAGTGCTTCTCATCAACACCACCGTTTCACAAGCGCCTTCTCGTGGTCATGGAGTCTCTCTTCATGTAGGTCTACTTACGGCGCAGCACACCTGCTTACTTAATCAGCTCATGTTTACTACAATTCACATTGCTACCAAAGCCGCTCACCTTACTTCGTATGACATTGCTGTGTTGCTATCGCATTCATTGCTTCGCCCTTAGGACGAAACTGTGACATTTTTTGCGAATCGTAATATAAAGCTGGGTACTATGCAAGACTGCCACGATGCACGGTGGGACTCGCTCAAAAGCTACAAATGAATAAATTTATAAGGTCCTAGCTTCCATGCTAGGACCTCACGAAAATATAGTCATTCATTGCCGCTAGAAACCTTTCTTGTATAGCGTACACGATTTTTCCCGATAGCCTATAGATCGTGAAAGCATTTGTCGTGCAAACAGTTCAATATTGTCTCATTCAGTCTTTCCAAATCGCAAAATTTAGTACCCGCTCATTAATTCAATAATTCAAATTGGAGGCTGAAAGTGATCAATGATGGGTTCGAGAATGAAGTAACTCAAAATAAAATATCAAAGAGACATTATAAAGGAGCATTGATTCAAGCTATATCAGTAACAAGATTTAGAATACCGAGAATATCACTCTTGCCGTGAGCGCGGACGCTTTGTAAGCGAGAAAAAACACAAGAACTAAAGACTGGTAGTGACGCCACACAGAAGTTCGCGCACAAGTTTCCAGTGACGTCACGGATTTTAACAGTGTCTGCTCAGATGTAGTAAACTGCTTATAAACAACCAACCAAAAAAAAAAAAAGTATTGCAGTGCTTTCTAAATGAACCACAAACCCGACCTAGGAAGTTTCGGGGACCAAATTATTAGAAAATCCTCTGTGACCTCACACTGACGTATGGACACTGCGGTATTGCCGTGAAATTTGATAAATGTTCGACCTTAATTTTTACCGCTACGGTAATCAATCTTTTTCGGCCAAGGAGATTAAAGACCGTGTTTTAAACCATTTAGCTTTCCTCAGGAACTAACCGCGATTTTCTTGTGACTGTCTTACCTTTTACGTGGGCCGGTCCCGAAGATTGTCAAGTCTAACGCAGCGGTGAACACCGCATGGTGGTGCGGTATCATGCGGTGGTAGCGGTGGTACAGATGGCACGTTGGTACAGATGGTACGGTGGCACGTTAGCACCGGTGGCACGGTACCACCGTGCGGTGATACCAGTAGCAAGCAGAGCGTTCTCGCATTCTTCGCTATAGTGACAGCTAGCACTTTGAATGAGACACTGCGCCTTTGGTCGAAGACAGAGACGCTATCGGAAACTGGTCATCGAGGAAGTGGCGCTCTGAGTAACGGATGACTATATATCACGTACGGGTAAGACACAGCAGTAAGGGTAGCGGCGCCCAAAACACGTAGTGCAACAAAGTGCCACAAATAACCACCTCCCAAAGCATGCTAAACGCATTCTCGCATAGCAACCGGGGTTGGTTCTTCATTTTTTTTTTTTTGAAAGGCTACGTTACCAGTCTAAAGAAATTTAGCGTATCTGTATTGTGTCGCTCGAAATCACATCTGAAACAGTTACTGGCACTGACAACGCATGCGCGATAACGGCACACACGTTGAGCATCGAACCCTGGGTGAGGACAAAGAGAGTTTTCCTTTCTCTCTTTGTTGCGGCTTTCGTCTGCAAAAGAATGATGAAAACGATAAGCGTGTTGATGATACGCAAAAAACTCCAGTGTCCCGTGCATTGGGGGCACGTTAAAGATCGCTGGTGGTAAAAATTAATCCGGTGTCCACTACTACGGCGTGCCTCATAATCAAATCGTGGTTTTGGCACGTAAAACCACAGAATTCACACGTGATAATGATGATGATATCTGCGACGGGCACCGCAAGAACAGATTTATAGATAAAATCCGGCGCCAAACGAAGTTGTACTCACTACGAAGACAAAGCAGACGACGCTGCACTTCTGTTTTGGAAAGCGATAACGGAAGAAAGTACTTAGATAAATACAGCGGAGCGAGTGCACAGACTGAAGTCGCTCCAGTCTGAGTACGTGCTTCCGAAAGCAAGCGCTTCTGTTTCGTCACGCCTGAAGCAACAAGCACCAAACTCTGCGGCTGCGGCTGCTTATCTTTCTCGCAAGTTTCCTCACCGTCCCCTCGTCGCGCTAAATGCGTGCAGCTTTGTAGAAGCTGCGAGACGTTCTCAAGCGTCCACTAGCACGAAGACACAAGATAGTGCCGCTTCTCAACGACGCTCTCTCACTTTTGCTATTATATGCAGGTCGCATGAGCTCACGTACAAACTATATACACAGAAGAATGGGAACAGAGTTGCCCTAGTGAAAAACATGTGCGCCCAAAATAACCATTTTATAATAATCTTTTTTTTACAGCGATAGCTGTTGAGCGCCCCATTTTTGCATCTAACAGTGAACGGGAAAGTTATCATCCAGCTTAACGTAGTACGCAGGTGTATAAAGGAAACATGTGCGGTTACCTAAGAAAGCTTCGCAGTTGATGAGAAATTGGTTCTTGTTCGGTGATCGAACCCGGTACAGGACGCATTTTTCTTAGTCTGCGAAACTTTCTCTCTGATGACAGCGTTATGTGTTTCCAGTGGAACTTCTTGGTACTCTCGCGTGCCATGTCTATCTTTCCGCTCATGAAATTTCATCCACGTTGCGTGAATGAATTTGCTCACGCCCAACTGTAATTGCACACTGTTCAGCGATCAAGGATATTTTCGCTGTATTCTGTTTCTTTCTTCTTTTTTTTTATTTTTGGGGTACTTTATCGTGTTGTGTTGACACTTCTAGTGTTGTATTTTATTGCGTTGTGCACTGTATTGCTCGGGCCAACGTTGGGCTGAAGCCTCGACCTCCCTGCACGGATTTAAGCAAGCCACAGAGTGTACGGAGCAGTTGTCTTCCCGGCACGCGCGGTGTTCTCCGCGGGAGGTGCGTGGATCGTAAAACTGCCCAGTGCGTTGCGGCGAAGTCCCCTTGTGGAGTCCGCAGACTCTGCGCGGGCTTTCACTACAGAGCTATAGGATGCCGGTGCGCAGAAAGCTCCTGAAAGCGCGCGAGAGCTTGCTGCCGATCCCCGGAGGCTGGAACTACTCGAAAAGAAAGCGCTGCGTGGAAATAATGCGTGGCTGCCCAATTCGGCGAAGAGGATACTGGCTGTACGGCAGCGGGCGCTTACGCGTACGTGACGCAGCCGAAGTCATGGCGGTTTCATGGGCAACCTCGAGGCGAGAGAAACAGTTACACTGCCTCTCATCGATTCTGTACAGCGCAGCGAAATCTATAGGGTTCGTGTCAACCAATCCGTAACGAGAACCGGCCGCATGTATCAGAGAATGGAGGAGGGCTCTCCCGTTGTCCGCCACTGATCTTTCCGTGAAATTGCCGTTCAGTCAGGGGCACGCGGAGGGCAATAGGCGGGAAATGGAGCAGCCATTTTTATCGTTCTCCATTCCGACTGGCTGAGACGACACGCAGTTTTTTTTTTCTTTTTTCTTTTTTTGCTGCTATGCACGGAGTGGGTGAGACGGCGTACAGGGCCATAATATTTCTCGCAGTTATACGCGAACGCGAAAAAAAAATGATTGATTTGTAGAGCGTTTCGAACTATTTCTTTTGCACAAGTGCATGTCTTCGCACCTCAGAGACACCATTTGACGGGAACATGTAATCTACGCTAATCTACATAAATATTTCATGTCGTTCTTTCAACATTTTGATGCTCAGTGTTACTCACGGACGACAACAGAAATAAACATTTCTTCTGTAGTTCTATAGCCGTCACGGACGCTTCGTCGCATTTTGTGTTAAAGAGGGAAGAGTGAATGGGGGCTTTTGTTCAATAGGAAAATGAAAGTGATAGTCGATGCCTGTGCATGGAAACGAGCCACTTGTTCTCTATGCCTGGAGCTCGCGACCTGTGTAGGCTCGCTCGTGTGCCTTGTAAGTTTTTGTAACTGGACCTGTTTCTTTACATCCTGTTTTTAACATGTTGCGCACTTTAGGTATAAATTTTTGTGCATTCTTTTGTTATTCTTGTAATATGCTTAGCTTATCGAATCCTTCCCTCATATTGTACACGATGCTCAATACTTATTGGGTCATGACTGAATTTTTGTACATTTCTTTTTCCTCCATTTCTTCTTTTTCTTTTTGTTAAACTGTGCTTCTATGGTATGTCAACTTGGAAATACGAGCATGTACTTCTTCGATTGTTAAATATATTCATATGTGCAATGCTAATTTTGTATTTTGCACTGTTGTACTGCTGTCTGTCAAATGTGATGGTCAGTGGACGCTTTCAAGTCACAACATCATTGTCTTCTGATGATGAAAATAAAACTTAATTTGAAAATTAAATTTGAACCATAGGTTACGCAAATGCGGGTGCTTGTGCGATGAAAGCGAGAAAAAACTCGACGAACACCCGGTATTTTCCTGATTGATTAGGGAGCCTACATTCAAGCGGCTCCCTATGATTGATGCTAAAGTAGCGAAACCTATTAGTGACCTTAACTCGTGCGTAACAAATGTGTGGTGTACCTGCAGAAAAAGAACCCGCCGTGTCTTTCAATGTTTCTTTTTTTTTCTGGTGGTTTTTTTAAAATAAAAAGTCGCACTCTTGCCCGAAAAGTGAAGCATCAGTTGCGATAACAAATTAGTAGAGAACTATACGTAGTAATGATAGTAGTTTTATCGGCTGTATAAACTTGTACACATTCGCTTAGTAACTGAATTAACAAGCATGGTGGTCAGGGCGCACAAGCAAACATGAATAGATCCCACTCGACGACCGCAGACAACCGCTGTCAAATTGCTGACGTGAACAAGCGCAGCAGCAGCAGCGAGCGAAGGTTCGTGCGGGCTATCACTTCAACGGAAACTGAGCGGCGAAAGCCCAGCGCATACAAAGCTATGAGCCGTCTGCATATCGCTTTCAAGACACGATGCGGGCGAGCGCCCGCAGCCGCACAAAGTACAAGCACGCAGTTGCGAGTAGAATAGAAGCTCCCCCCCCCCTTCCGCGCTGCCTTCCCGCTTTCCTCTTTTGCGTGCGAGGCTGAGTCGCCAGTTCCCCTTGCACCGTTGGTGCCGCAGCACAACATCGCCCCCCCACAGCCTTTCGCTCGACGGTCGCGTTTGCTCTCCGCCGCGCGTTCGCTCTACGTGAAAGCGCGCGTGCCTAGCGCGCTTTCTCTCGCACATACAGCATACGGCGCGCGGCGACGATTTTTTCGCCCTTGGACTTCATACGCGGAACCTCACAGCGACGACGACGGCGACGACGACAGCAAAAATCCAATTGGAGTGTCCATATAATTGCTATAGCAACAAAATATTTAGTGGCGGCTAAAGCTAAGAAATAGCGATTCACTACGGCAGAGTAAAAAAAAAAATCACCGCATATCCACGACGTGAATGATGATGAATGGGCGAAGCACAAGGGGATAGGGAGCCTACATGCAACGCCGTTTTAAAACAGCGCTTGAATGACTTCCTAACCATTGAAGCTTTTTTTTTTTTTACGCGATAGCGCTAAGGGTCCCGTGTCGCAGAAAATCCGGCGTTGGCGTGGATGTCGGAGTCTGTGGCGGAGCAAATAATCCCGAACCACCCCGACCCGCAGGCCCTCCGCCTGGCGCACGGTTTTAGTGAACAAAAATTGAATTTCTCACAGTAAAATCCGTAAGAAAATGGTAAAGTACGACTTAACCACAAGCTACAGACATGGTGGCGTCGGTCTGTTATTTGAATGTACGAGAGAACGTAATTCTGTTACGAGGAAACTCAAACACAAACCCCTTTTGCCAGCATTTCTACCATACCTACAGCGGTGCGCTCGGGTATGCTACTTGCGAAAATCTTATCCAGATGGCACTCGCATCTTCGGCAGGTTAGGGAGCCTACATGCAAGCGCTGCCTCGATGCCCAGCGCCGCTTTGGCATCGAGGCGCCCTACGACAGGTCCAATTGTGACTTGGCCTGCCTAATGCGTTTGGGACACGCGCGCGCGTCGGGACAATAGCAAACAATAAAATAACAATAAAAAGGTCCTAAGGCCTTCACATTTTAATGTAAGACGACTTATATTGCCCCTGAAAAAATCGTCTTCCCGGCAATGCATTTCTGTTTAAACCTGAAGCCGACTTTAAGGGGATCGGTGTAAGCTTGTCTTCGTAAGCTGGCTTTCCCATGTTCTGTGTTGCAGTGAAACCGACTCAAAGAAAAATGCGATGCGAACGGGTCCCGCTAACGCTATCACGTTTCACTCTTAAAGGCGAAGCTTAAGCGTCCTTCAATTTTTTTTCTTCTTCTTCTTTCTTGTATAACGTAGACAAATGCGCTAAAATAGTGGGATAAAGAAAGAAAGCCCGGAGAAATATGGAACACGGTGTTTTGCTAGACGATCGTTAAGTATATCCTGACTCAGTGCCCTACTTTGTTTTCTTTTGCCGCGTCGCCCGCGCTCTTGGCCCGTTCAACCCATGGCGGAAGCCCTTATCTCAGTGGAGCAGCACTTTCAGCTGCACTGTGTACACAAGCGCCACCTGGTAGCTGATCCGAGTCCACGCGCGTATAGTCTCTACGGACCGGCTCGCGTTAGTTGAGCAGGCCAGGCCGTCGGCTTACTAACACTTCCGCGGCTTTAAACCTTTTGTCTCCTGCTGACCTGAAAAAGAACAAAAAGAAAAGTATGTATTTCCGTATTTTCCGGACCATAGTCCGCATCCGGTGTATCGTTCGCCCAAAGCACAACGTATCATTTTTGATGCGCTCAACTTGATACATCAAAATTGTATTCAAGCGCTGGTCAATTTAACGCAAAGCCCATAAGCGTTTTTTCATACTCTGGAGGAAGTTATAAGTGATAGATAGTTCATCAAACGAATCGCTAATTAATTAATTACCATACTAATTAAAATTTACTCGGTTTTCAGGCACTCTCCACGATCATATCTACTCTCCATGGCCATAAATAAGTGTGAACAAGTTGTTTAAACTTTCTTTGATGTGGAATGGTGTTTGTGTGGTTAAAATAAGCTCGTCGTTATATATTCCGCACCCTGTGTATAGTTCACAGGGACTATAGGCAGTTAGTTACTCGAAGTCGTGGCGAGTATTCCCTTGCATAAAGAGAGCTGCCGGTATCAGCTCAAAATATCGCTAGTGCGCATCGACGATCATTGTGGATCGGATTTTGCTATGTGACATATAATTGCAGGCGCAGTCAGGCATACTTTTTTTTCTTTCTTTTGAACATGCTTTCGATAAAAAAAATGTAATCATATCCACACCCGTTGATAGTCTGCACCACGAGAAATTTCAACTTGTATGCGTACAAGTAAACATTTCAGATAATGCATAGTCCGCGGCCTATATACCAGGAAACACGGCAGCCCCCCCCCCCCCCCCCAAAAAAAAAAAGAAAAAAAAAAGAAAAAAAAGGAACATGAGCGCATGCTGTTAGTATGAGCGAGATCAAAAGGAGCGTACGATAAACAGGGTGCCCTTTCCTGCCGTTCCACAAGAGAGTAACATCGGCGCAGGTTGCGGTTATCGCTTCTGCAAGCAGTGTGAGCCACGGCGAAAATCTGCTTTTGCAGCTCGCGGAATTAGAAGTAATAAGCTGAGAGAAAAAAAAAGAAACGTGTGCCAGAGTATTTTGCTACGGCATTAAAAAAAAAAAAAAGTCCGGCAGCACCCATCTCACGATGAATGTCGGCGTTAAATCAATTAAGCCTTGAAGCATTGTAGCAACACACCGTATTGCCACCGCCGAAATGCGTCATGTATAAGAGGCACGTATGCAGCCAGGCTCCTCTCTCTCTCGCGCTTCCTTCTGGACAAGCTACGCCATCTAACGGTGAATATGCTGCCTGAATATATATGACGCGGATTTGATGCCGCCGAGCACCGGGGGAAATATTAAATACCTTTTTTTTTTGTGCGTGTCAATGAAGAGCGAAACGTATACCTAATGATCACCCAACAACACTCATAGAATGTAGTACATACCCAATGACCCAGGTTGGCGTGAACGAAGTCGATTAAAGAGCGGCGCAAGCCAGTGACCCAAGTTTGTCCAACGGTTGGTTTAGAACCGAGTTCCCTCAGCGAAGCAGCCCGACCCATTAGACCATGAACTGCCAGCTCATGACAGGCTCGCCATCTTCCTGAAAGAGCCACGATGTGATGTCCTCGGCAAGCTATAGCCGAAGCGGCTGACCATCATTTGGAGGTGCAAAGCCTGACGAACCTCGCCAGAAAAAAAAGAGGAGAGAGAGCGACTAGTAAAGCAGTCCTGCAGAGCAAGAACCGGGAAACGGAGGCCGTGAAAGGAAAAGTTGAGCGCTTTATATGTGGCAAGCTAGGACATCGTGCTGCAGATTGTTGGATGCGTTCAAAAGGATCGAAGTCCTCGTCTTGCTGGAAATGCGGGAAACATGGCCAAAAAGCTAACGAGTGCCCGAACGTAAATAGCAGCAACAAGGAGGCGTCAAGTGCTATGGCTGACTGCGACCTGCCGCCTGGAATGAAGAAAAACAGGCTTCTACCACTAAACCAAAAGAGAAACCAAGCCCATCTGAAATATATTTGTCATGGTCTTTTGACGCAAGAGATGCCGACGGCAACTGGATATCTCGATGGACATCTTTTGACGGTGCTAAGAGATTCATATGCAACACTGTGGTCGTCAGGCGTTCGTTGGTACAGGAAATTAATTTCACCGGTAACATATGTGCTGTTTACGTTCTGGACGGTTCATCTAAGCAGCTTCCAGAAGCAAAGGTCTACGTAGACTCTCTTCCAAGGAACGACACTAGTACTCTGCATGGAAAATCCACTCTGACATAGTTCTTGGGAACATCAACAAGGTCTATCTACCTCACTGGTTCTAACATGTCACGTGACCCGTCTGATGTTGCAAGACTGCATAAAGAGTCGACACCAGCAGAGGAGCGTGGTCGACGCCAAATCGTGTTCCAAGATAGAGCGACCTTGAGTGCAGCGACAACAAGGGAAACCAAGGAAACGAAGTTACCTATTGCTGCATCGAACGCATTAAGTCTGAATCCACAATTTCTAGAAGAGTTGCAGCGAGCAGACCATACCTTGGAGGTCTGCCTTTCGTCGATCGGGAAGGCAACGACGAAGCGATCAGCAAACGTAGAATAATATGTTTTGATCAAGGGCATACTTTACCGACACTACAGATTGCCGACAAGGAAGGAAGGTGACCAACTGGTTGTTCCTCAAAACCTCCGCCAGTTCGTTCTTAAGATGCATGCATGAGGGAGTTTTGGCAGGCCACCAAGGTATCAATCGAACCACTTATAGGATAGTAGAAGAATTCTATTGGCCAGGCGTGCAGGCTGAGGTGACACGATTTGTGCGCTCTTGTGACATCTGTCAGCGTACTGTTCCGAAACGCATAGTCGGACATGTCCTCATAGTGAACATGCCGATGATTGACACGCCGTTCCAACGCGTGGCGATTGATATAATCGGACCACTCTCACCATCATCGACAAAAGGAAATCGCTTTATCCTAACGATGGCGGACTGCGCAACGCGCTGTCCTGACGCCGTTGCATTACCAAACATTAAAACGGAGAGGATAGCAGAAGCGTTGGTGGAAATGTTCTCGCGGGTGGGAATACCACGGGAAACCGTGAGCGACCGAGATCGATCATTCACTTCAAGTTTATTGCAAGAATTGAGCAGGCTACTGCCCTTCCTACATTTGCCAATAAACCATTACCACCCTATGGCGAATGGCCTTGTTGAGCGCTTTAATCGCACGTTAAAGCAAATGGTACGGCGCATGTGCCAGGAAAGTCCAAAGAATTGGGACAGATACTTGGCACGATTATTATTTGCTTATAGAGAGGTACCTCAGTCGAGTCTCGGCTTTTCTCCTATCGACCTACTGTATGGTCGATACATTAGAGGCGCGAAAATGAAACTGCATGAACTGATACACTGAAGATACAACCAGTTGGTGTATCTGTTGTTGTTTTCAGATGTGGAAAGAATGGGAAAAGTCTAATATTCTCTTGCTTATAGCTACTTACTGACATCAAAACTGTTTTGTATTCTCGTTGCTACAGCAACGGCACAAAAGCAGGGTGTCCCTGAGGCTTTGTCGTCTTAATTGTAAGTTGCGCGGTCGACGTGATGGTCGATTTGGCCTCATCCAGATTTTAAATAGACCGGCTGGTCCCAGGCCCATAGAAAAAGGACGTGGGCCTGCCCTGAAGAAAAAATATTTATATAGAAATGACAGAGGGTTTGTAATCATCATGCGTTCCGCTACCCGTACTTGCGAACGCTTTGCTTCAATGTGTTCCGTGTGCGCACATTAGTGCGTATAATTACCTGCAGGCAGCGATCATCGTGCGGCAATGCCAGGCTTTTGCCTGACGTTCGCACGTAATTAAATATGTGTAAAAGTTTGCTTGCGGTATAGATTTATCGTATTTTCCGCGTCCTTTATTTGCGGCAGAAGAAGAAAGAAAGAAAGAAAGTTGGCACAGAACAGAACAAAACAAAACAAAACAAACAGAACATACAGGCAGGCGGACCGACGGACGGAGATACCGAAATGTGCATGAAGTATCCCAAGAATGCTAATCGCATTAGTAAGGCATGTACAGTCGTGGTAATTGGAGTACAGGACGAGATAAGCGGCATTACGCATGAGGCAGTTCAGGTGTGTGACGAAGATGAGGTTATTTCTCTCTCAGATTTTCACGGAAATACTTTGGGAGGCCAATCCAAGAACGCTGCTGCTTTAACTCTTTGAGTCGTAATTCATTATGACCAGATAAACTTTGTTTTATTTTTTTTCTCTCGGCCACTCAGTTTTCCTTCCCCGCCACGAATTCACTCTTATTTTTCTCCCTTATTGCTCACACGGGCAGCACCAACTCTGTCGGTATGGCTGGATGCCTGTGGTGAAATTATTCTTATCTAGCTTTAAATATCCACAAACTCAGCAGCAGTGTCAAATTGGTGTGTAAAAGCCTGAAAAAGAAAACAAAAAGACTGCAAAGTAAAAAAAAAAGTGGCGCTAATACAAAGGACACAATAACACAATAGAATAGACATGGAGACAGAAAATGCTCTTCCTTTAAAACAAAGAAACACCGGTCACCTAGAGCTGCGAAACGTTGATAACGAGCTTGGTGTGTCCTGCCGCGTTGTGCCGCCTTTTATTAAGCATGTTCTTCGGGATTTCACCATTATCAGTGGAGTCTTGTCGTGGTACCTTATTAATGCGAAAGCATTATACGACGTATGCCCCACGAGGCAGAAAAGCTGGCGTTGTAGGCAACGAGTGGTAGCAAAGATCATCATCATCAGTGACGTCATCAGCGTCTGAGTTATTGATGCAATATTGTATTTCCCCTGCTGCAATGACGTATGTCACGAGGCACGAAACGAAATAAACGGATAAATTTGACCCAGAACTATTTTATTGAACTCTTTCGTAGGTGTTTGTCCGTAAGCAGTTCCATCCAAACACTCTCAAAGCCACTGCGTTGTTTGTGCCCTAGAAACCACCGTTTTTCCTATCCGTCACGGCACACACCCCAGTGACTGTTGCACTGCTCGTAATCAGATCGCGGTTTCGCTTCGTAAAAAGCCAGAATTTAATTTTGACCGTTACATTTTTTTTCCTACGCGTCAGCCGCACTATGAGTTCGTGCGCGAGATACTGTGGTTTGTCGTTGGTTTCGCGGCAGATGTGGACAGCGCTTGTGCGAGCTTTACCTAAATGGCACATCATCACCGGAGGACAGCTGAGCTAATATAGGCGGCAAGTGACATGACCGCGCAGCAAACGACGTAGCGACGAGACGGACACAAAGCGCAGGCGGCACTGTTAAAACAAACTGTCGTGCTAGGAACAAAGGATTAAATATGGCCGAGCGAACAACCTAGAGGCATTTGTGCGTCGCCCGTGTTATTAACTGCTGTTCCAACAGAATGTTTGAATTGCCTTTGAAAACGGCGAGTTGTTCTTTTCTTTTGGTTACATACAAATACAGAATTACAGAGTTACAGAATGGATACCAAGAGAAGGGAAGCGCAGTCGAGGACGGCAGAAAACTAGGTGAGGTGATGAAGTTAGGAAATTTGCAGGCGCAAGTTGGAATAAGCTAGCGCTAGACAGGGGTAATTGGAGAACGCAGGGAGAGGCCTTCAGCTAGTCAAAATTTATTTGCATTTGCCTTTCTGTGTTTTATCTCCCATCAACGATAAATTAGTTCGCTGTTGTCCATGACCTGAGACAACAGCGAACGAGTACGAAGAAGGTGGGTAAAATGGACACAAGCGCGCTGACACAAAACGAACATACACACACCTGCGTTGCTTTGGAATGTTTAACTCAATCAAGCAGTCAGGGATTGGATGCTTCATCATCTGCTTTATAGCGGCGCCTGTGACAATATAGTTACCGAAGCTTTTAGTTTTGTTTCTTTAAAGGGCTGCCGAGCAATCGCGCACCTTTTCCACGACGCCATCACGTTCTACATTATTCAAAGTGCAGGCGAGGCCCGAAGGATTACTTCGAGAATAAAAAAATAAAATACAAGAAACACGAGGTTCTCAATACGAGCCGAGTTGCCCTTTATAAAGGCCGCGCGGCCCGAGAGAAGAGCCGCTGGCCAAGGCGAGCCGCTGAGTCCGCGAAAAAAACAGCGTTTAACCTTTCGAAATGAGAAAAAACGGTATAGAAAGCGATCGAAGTTCCCAAAGGCACCGCGCGGCGCCACCTCCCCTGTGCGAGGCGAAGTTCGCAGGAACAAACTATTACAGCACGTGCTCACATCCTAAGCCCCGACCTAATTTGCCCGCTTTCCTTTCCTTCCCCTGCAGTTCCAAATCCTCTCCCTTTCTTTCTGTTCCTTCTCGTTCTCAGCTCCTCCTTCTCCCATCCCACCCGCCGCCCAACGTACGCACGTGAACATTCCCTACAGGGCCTCCTTGCTTAGGGGACGCGTTCCTAGATTCCCGAATATACAACGAGGGAACGTGGGCACGCACTTTCACAATGGCTGACCGGGCTCCGGGCGAAACCCTTCGATGAAATTGAAAGAAGAGGAAGGGTAAGAGTGAAAGTGCCGAGGTAGATATAGCGCAAGAAAAAAAAATGCAAAAAACGGAGCTACAGAAACGGCGAAGAAATCCCGGGGAGCTTCGCCGACCCCGCGCGCGTTTCTGCCGCTGCTTCTGTTACGGATTAACGTCCGGGTATCGGGGGAGGACCTTGCGCAAATCGCGCCGATCCGTTTTTCCTTCGGCCCCGGAGAAACACCTGCCTCGACCTCGACCTTCGCGATGCGAAACGACGAGCGAGCGTTCTACGTAGGTGTGTGCGTGTGTGTGCGCCGTATATACCTGGATGGCGTGTGCCGAATATCGGTGGCCGTGCGCTGTAACGCAGCGGCACGCGCGGGTCAGAAAAGGATGGGTCTGCGCGAATATTCCCGTATTCCGAATGCTATGTAGTCCGCAGCTGCTACAATATCTGCGCGAGTTTAGTTGCTGTCTTGCTCTTTCACGAGGGAGAGATCATTTTGTGTACCATTTCAGACTGTCTTAATCAGCGTTCTTTTGTTATTTCTTACTTTCTTTCTTAAAATGACTCATTACGCGTTTTTCTTGGCATTCCGCGTTAAACTAACACGCGAACACTGCGAGCGTGACCATTGTTTGAAATAACTACTATACTCATTAATGATGAATTCCATCTGTTATTGATCTCCGCTGTCGGAGAATGCTGCTGGAAGTAGCAAGTGAGTTCAGAGCCAAGGGAACCTTGTAAGTCAGCTTATTTTTGTCTCTTCTAATCATTACTTTTATTGTGAATGTCATAGTAACTTTAGCGTCGTATTTCGTGTTAAATCACGAGTACCGGGGACGTGTTCTCGGATGATCACTTTCGGCGATAATGTCACCTTCACATGACGTAGTACACGGCGCGTTAGGCGATTCGAGCCGTTTTGCTCAACCAGCCAATCAGCTGAGACGGTTTTGTTCAAGCAGCCAATCAGTGTGCACTGGCACTAACATCTCCGAAAGTGACCGTCCGAGAATACGTCCCCTACATGCATTACACTATTTGAAGTAACTACCATACTGTTTAACCACACTGTTTTGCCTTAGTTCTAATGTAGTAGATTTATTAATCAGTTATTTCCTCATATTCAGGTCGTTGCATAAACGACAGGCTCCGCGAGCATGCCATTTATGTAAAAAAAAAAAAAAAAAAACAAGCGCCGTTAAAAACAGCGCCGTTCTTTCAGATAGCTGCGGCACGAACTTGCCAAAGTAGTTCAACACACCAAGCATACGGTGAACATCGGCCTTGCATGCTGGCACCGGCATTTTAACCAAACTTTTAACGAGCCCTGGGTTTGGCGATATGCCTTTTTAGCCTATGATATCACCCAGAAAGCGTAGCTCTCTTACGCTGAACTTGCACTTCTGAGGGTTAAGCGTTAACCCAGTTGTTTCAGCGGCTTTCAAGACAGCTACCAGGCGCTCATTGTGCTCTTCCTTCGTTGAGCCCCAGACCAGGATATCGTCTATATAAATAAGCACGCCAGGTATACCGTCAAATATCTGGCAAAGCGTCTGCTGAAACACCTCAGGTGCAGACGAGATACCAAAGGGTAGCCTTAAGAAGCAGTATCTGCCGAAAGGTGACGCGAACGTACAGATCTTGGAAGTTTTCTCGTCAAGGGCTCCTGATGGAATCCGGCGTTTGCATCCAGACAGCTAAAATAGGTAGCTCCGGTTAGTCGTGCTTCCAAGTCTTCGCGCCTCGGTAAGGGGAAATGTTGCCTCTTGACAAACGTGTTTACTCTTCTGGGGTCCATGCAAACCCTTAAAGCACCGTCTTATTTCTTTACTAAGACCAGAGGGCTTACCCAGTCTGCGGGTTCCCTTACTCTGACGATGATTCCCGCATGTGTCATTCGCTGGAGTTCTTTCTGCAGAAGTTCCTGTAGTGCCAGTGGAACCCTACGGGCCGGCTGAACGACTGGAACCGCGCTTGGTTCCAGGACCATGCTGTACGGAGTCTTCAAGCAGCCCAACCCTTGGAAGACGGGCCTAAAATCTTTCAAAAGTTTATACTCAGGGGAGGCATTCACTGTGTCCACCGAGCGTTGAACCAACCCGAGCGCCTCGCTGGCATCGAGTCCTAGGATGGCTTGACGCCCATTCTTTACGACGAAAATGTTGATGCTTATCTCGGTGGCTCCAACGGACACTTTCTGTGACGTTGTTCCATAACTTGAAATTACACCCCCGTTGTATGCTCGCAGTACTGAGCAGGTAGGTTGCAATGCTTCTTTGGCTTGAAGCTTACGGTATATTCAAAACAGTAGCAAGCTTGCCTGCGAACCTGTGTCCACCTTGAACGTAACTTCATGGCCACTTACACGAGCTTTAACTGTCCAGTCCTTCCCGAGACCATTTTCGGAGCTTATTTCAAGAATCTCAAAGTCATTCTCGTCGACTTTACCGACTTCACTGACGGCGGTCGACTTCCGGCAACAACTTGCAAAGTGGTTGAACTTGCGGCAAGAATGACATACCTTACCGAACGCTGGACACTGTTTAGGCCTACGTTTACGGTTACATTTCCTGCAGCAGTACTCTTGATTATCGCGACACTGCTTTTTATCGCGTTGCTGCTGTTTTTTCGTTGATACTGTGCGACTTGAAATACTGTCAACGCAGTCTTCCGACTTATTCCAAACTTGGCTCCTTAGTGCCGCCGATTCTGCAGCCTTGCACAATTCTTCAGCTTGTAGTAGCGTTAGGTCTTTCTCGGCGAGCATTCTTTCACGAAGCTTTGAGTTGTTCGTACCAAACACAATTTGGTCTCGAATCAGTGAATCGTGCTGATCCCCAAAAATTGTACTGGGTTGCTTGTTTCTTTAAGTCGCGCACAAATTTCTCAAAAGGTTCCTTCTCCGCCTGGCTCCTTGTATGAAATACATATCTTTCATGAATTTCGTTGCTCACCTCGGAGAAGTAAGCGTCGAACTTCTGCACCCCAGTTCCGTAGCTTTCCTTGCTTTCACCGGGGCCATACTGGAAATTGTTGAAGATGTCGAGTGCTTCGTCTCCTGCGAAGCTAAGCAAGAGTGCAGCTTTTGAAGCATCACTTTTCGGGGCCTTGTCTACTGCCGTTGCTTGCAGATACAGCTCGAACCTTTGCTTGAAGCGCTGCCAATTTTCCGATAGGTTGCCCGATAAACGCAAAGGCTCCGGCACCTTCAGTGGGTCCATTCCGCGCCGTTACTGCTGCGTTTCGGTCCGCGGCGGCCACTTCTGACACCATGTAACTAGGAAGGACGACGCAACATCATGATGGCCAGAACAAGAAGAACGATTGCTTTATTCAAGTGTTTGATTATATAGGCGTGGGACCGTGCGCCGTGAGTATCTGCGCATTAAGGATGCGCAGTCATGCTACAGTTGCCTTATCGGATACAAGGTGGTCAAAATTAATCCGCAGCTCTCCACTATGGTGTACCTCATAATCAGAACTGCTTTCGGCGCGTAAAACCCCAGAAAGAAGAAGAGAATTAACACGTTTGATAATAGAAGCACGCAACATTTCAAATCTGGAATACAGGTGCATCAGCGTGGCATCGATTGCATTGTCAGCAAAAGAAATAGCATTTTTGAGTAGCTGCACATGCGTCGAACGACTTTTCTCTGGGCATGCGCATTGATGTACATCAATGTATAAAAAGGTCACGATGGTTTCGCAATAAAAGTGTTGACAGTTTGCGCTGTATGTGCACCTTAGTTTCTTGCTTTTGCCCATGTCTATTGCGCGCAACATTATACGTATGTTCTAAATACACGCCAACAGGCCCAAGTAGCAACCTCAGTGAAGTTATTTCCTCCAACATTGCAACATCGTATATGCATCGGTCATAAGAGGTTCCGCATCAGCTTTTGCCCTGTCGGACCTAATAATGCACATTCATGTACAATGTACTCAACATCTACGGTATGTTATCAGCAAACGGAAACTTCTGTCTGGAATAGACACATATTCGACAGCAATTTGATGCTCTTCTTTTTTTTTACATTTAAACATGGTTGAACATAAAAGGTTACCACTGTCATTGCGGCCAGTTAGCTTCCACAGAGAAAGGTCCATGCACATGGTTCAACTAACATTTCAAGTTTCTCTTGCAAGCATAGAACTCCGATGACCTTTCACTTCTTGCTCATTTGGATAATCATCAGTTAAATAGATTACCGGGAAGCATCGCGTGCTTGTATTCATTTTTCTTGTGCAATTAGCATTCTATGTTTCCGTGTCTCTAACCTCTTTCCCGCCACCCTCCGTGGTTGCTTAGTGGCTATGGTGTTGGCCTGCTAAGCTACGAGGTCGCGGGACCAAATCTCGGCCACGGCGGCCGCATTTCGAATGGGGGCACCCGTGTACTTAGATTTAGGTGCACGTTAAAGAACCCCAGGTAGTCCAAATTAATCCGGAGTCCCCCACTACGGCGTTCCTCATAATCATATGGTGGTTTTGGCACTTAAAACCCCATAATTTACCGTCTTTCCCGCCGACTTGCGACACAAGGTACGTGCCGCTGGGTATGTGCCTTTCTTCAACTACATAAAAAAAGCCATTTAAAATTTATCCGGTTCTGGGCAAAATCGAACCCGCATAATACATATTCATTCAAACACGCGCGGATTTCGATGATGATGATGTGTGGTGTTTTATGGCGCAAGGGCCAGTTATGGCCAAAGAGCGGATTTCTATGTGGCGCCGTTAGATGAATCAGCGTGTCCGGAGGCATATGCGCGAGAGAGAAATGCGGCTGCATAGGAGCCTCGCACATATAAGGCGTTTGGGCGTTGGCAACACGGTGTGTTGCTGCATTGCTTGTACGCTAGCTAATCGCATTAACGACGCAATCTATCATGAGATAGGTTCTGGCAGAATTTTTTATGGGAAGCTTTCTCTGGCTGTAACCTCGCACTTTGCATGGGCGGGTGTTTGGCCCAGTAAACTTGGACCATGTCAATGACAGTGCATAAAAAGTGGCGGCTTGGTGGGCCGATTCTGATAAACATACGCGACGTGTGTCCTCGCAAGGGTTTCAATGCGGTTTATAAAAACGCGGGCCGATACGGAGGAGTGTGCAATGTCGCAGCACCTGTACACGTCTCATAGCTTCGACAAATGACGCCAGGCTCTCCAGTGGGCCGTGAGTAGACTGGACGATCGGCTTTGTACAGAAGCAAAGGTCTTGGGAGCCTGGCGTCGCAGCTCACCAGCCCAGAAAGCCACGCGAGCTCCTGCAGTACATGAAGGCGACAGACTTGAGTGCCCGACGTGCACGATACGCAGCACCTTGCTTAGTGCACGTGAATGAGCTGGACTCACGCGTTCGCTCTCTCTCTTTCACTCCCCAATCTCGTTCCCCAAGTGTATGGTAGCAAACAGGACAAAGTCTAGTTAACGTCCCTGCTTCTCCTCCCTTCTCTTTCTTTCTCTCTTAACCAATAAAGCTAAGCAAAAGTAGACAGTCACTTTACCATATGCTAAAGGGGATGAAGACGAAAGCCTGCGCACTCACGAGACTTTCATTAAGTTACTTGACATTCTCATTCGAATGCGATGTTACTTCCTATTACTTTTCTCCCACCAAAGGTCGGGGGTTCGAGTGCCTTAATTAACTCTATCTTAATTAGCGATGTCCTCAGTTAACTTCGCCTTAATTAACACCAAAGGTCGGGGGTTCCATCATCAATGGTGGCACCATCAATTCTGGTGCCATTGAATTTTGGTTCAACCAAAGGTTTTGGGTTTGAGTGTCTTTAAGTAACTTTGCCTTAATTAATTGTGCATTAATTAACATCAAACGCCTTGTGTTCGACTCCCACCAAAGATCAAGGGTTCAACTTTTACCAAAGGTCGTGGGTTCGAGTGCCTTAACTCTAAATTAACTGTGCCGTAACGCTTGACGGTAAGTTTTTCGATAACGCTGGACATTGGAATTTTCGACCCATGAGCCACTTAAGGCTTTCGCCTTAATAAATGTCTCTCGCGGCAAATATCAGCTGGTCTACGGGGACGCCATCGCTGAAGTGTGACTATCATCCTTCGTTGGAAAATGCTCATTTTCTTTCTTTTCTTGTCGCCACATCCCCAGATCATTGCGAAAGCATGTAACGGTACTAAAACACGGGTATTAAACAAATGCAACAAGACGGACGCCGTTAATCTTGTTTTATCTTTTAGCGACGTTAACCTTGTAAAGCCCCACGCATCAATTTGGCCACGTTGAGTTTGGCACCTCAAAATTACGATTTAGGCGCGGTAAACTTTAAAATATCCTGGAGAAACGTTTTATGATATGGTGGATAATTAAGCAAACCAGTTAATAGTTCATTATTTACTATACTAATGTAACCCTTACTCAAATAACATTTCATTGCTTTTAATTTGTGGATATGTAGTCGACATGACCAGAAATAAAGACGAACAACTTGTTCTATTTTTTTTATGTTGAACTGTGTTTTTTATCTGAGTTTAATTCAATTAGGTAATTTAACTATACGAACACCACCCATACAGAGAACAGTTTTGGCTGCAGCGATGACATCAGAGAGACCGTGAGGAAGTGAATGGGTGTTTTCGCATTTCGCTACCATCGAAATGCGGCCGCCGTGGCCGGTATTTCATACCTCGACCTTGTGCTCAGCAGACCAACACCATAGCCACTAAGCAACCACGACAGCCAAACTTATCGTTCCCATTATAGTGTGCCTACAAAGGAGCACTAAATCACTTCAGGATGACAAAGTAATATTTTATAACTCTATTCTTATTAATCTGGCAGGAAAATGTTTATTTTTACTGGAGAAAATGAAGGCAAATTCTACCTTTTAACAAAAATTTGACGCCATAGCCCCAGACTGACCGTACGCCAATGCGACATCACAGACTTCAAATCATCTCGCATTTGGGGCTTCCTGTCGCTGAAAAGGTTCTCAAAAGTTGCTGCGTTGAGTCTATGGTTCCTTTAGAATGCAATGTAATACTTCTGTACCGACAAACCGTTATGATTTGCGTGGAGGCGAGCTGCGAGGAAAAAAAAAATAATTTAGTAGCTTGTTCTCGAAGCCCTTCCGAGGTGCCCATGAAAGAACCCAAGTATTCTCGCAGTGCCTCCCGTAAATCCAAAAATTGCAGCACCAAATCAAGTGTGGGCTCCTTCGCGCTGTCAAATGAGGACGATAATTCCCGTACCACGACATCTCGAGAACAAAACTTCACGGCTCAATCCCGGAAAGCGCCGAGGCGGCACGCGTACGGCTCCTCGCGCACCCTGTGCGCTCTAGGTGATGATTATTATTCTTTTCTTTTTTTGACATCCCCTTTCAAGCGGGGCGGCAACATATAGTATGCGTGATTTAATCAGGTTTTACTACCTCCATCAGTATACTATGCCATTACCTACTCTTGCAATGACTCCGGTTCTATCAACCTCTTTCCTGCTTTTCTTCCGCCAATATTCTAATCGTCTCGTACTTATCTCGACTGCTGATCAGTTAATCCTTCCATCTTCCTTGGGTGCCTCGATGCCAGCGCCGACGCGGAAGTTGAGCATCGAGGCACCCTAGGGAAGATGATGGTGATTTACTGGCTTTCCCTTTGAAACTGGGCGGTGACTAATGGTCACCTCTCCTGCTTGAGTTAATCAAGTATGAAATACATGCTTTTCATTCTATCTTTTTTGTATACATCTCCTTAATCTTCTTACTCCTCCTCAAAACTTCTCTGTCTGTATTTCTCCATCTGTATATCTATGCGCCCCGAGCAGATGCACCCCTATGGCCCCGAGCGGCATCGGCACGAAGGGTGACAGAGCCGGGCAGCGTATATTGAAAATCTAGAAGGCCTTAGCAACCACGGTTGAACGCGATTGACCGAAACGCCCCCGGCGACGCTCTCATGTCAAGCCGTGAGGGATTATTGCCTTTGTGTGTCACCCACGATAGAGGTTAGGCAAGGTTAGGTTAGGTTAGGTTAGGTTAGGTTAGGTTAGGTTAGCGTAAAAGGCGTTAGGCTGGCGCGGCTTACTCACAGCGGTTGCAAAGGGCGTCGAACGTCACCGGCGGCGTTTCAGCCCATCGCGTTCAACCGGGGTTGCTAAGGCACAGCGCCTTAGCAACCCCGGTTGCACAGCGCCCTCTAGATTTTAAATATGTGCCGCCCGGCAAGAGAAATGCCCCACGCTTATCCCACCTGCCCATTCTAGCCAACTAAGTTAAGTGCAAATGCTCAAAATTTTATGACGTCACGGTGAGCTCTTGCGAGAACTTCAGTGGGGCGTCGCAACTCGTCTTTCGCTTTTGTGTCTTTTCTGCCTTACCAAGCCTCTTGTCATGGTAAGAGTGCTCGCTTTGATAATGCATAAGCGTATAATTTACTAATGCAGCTTAACCTGATACACGTTCCCAGCGCCCATTTAACGTCTCAAAGCAATACATGCGCTGAGAAAGCATCTTTGCTAATTATTCGTATAACACACACAAAAGAACATAGCGGGAC
>NC_051156.1:213520549-213549252 GCF_013339745.2 Dermacentor silvarum | reverse complement strand
CCCCCCCCCCCCCCCCCCAGCCTGGTATTCCATAGCCAGCCTCTGCTGGTATATGCGAACAACATTGTGATGTACGGTTATACTGGCTACTTTTAGCTCGGATATCTAGCGTTTTCGAGATACTGTGGTCCGTCAACTTTTTCGGTCGTTAATACGTACAATTCTATAACACGCAGTAGATGATTACGTCACAATACTTGTTTTTCTCGCTTACGCTCGTCCAATACCAATGTATAGAACCCCACAATCGCCATGTCGTAAGCCCATGTCGAACGGTCGGCGCATAAATAATGCCATTGTTGCCATATGATTGTCTCCAACGTGATCGTCATCGTACTGCAGTTGTCTCACACACACGTACGCTCACGACCCACACACACAGCTACTCAATTTGTAGGAACCTGGTAGTGTTTTGTGGAACCCCAAATAACGCTGGATAGTCAGGTATACCTGCAAAATGCTTCGCATAACATATAGATTCCCACCGTTTGTGGTACCTGCACAATCTTTTTTTTTTTTTTTTTCTTTCGGTGGTAGTCGTATCTCGCTTTGCACTCCTTAAAGGAGCCTCCTTGCGCCCGCGCGCGTTTGTGTGTGTGTGCGTGCGTTAGTGCGTGCGTGCGTGCGTGTTATTTACCGGCTTATGTGCAAAATACAAAGTTTGATTATTTCATCAACGTAGACTCGGCGATGTTAAAATTATAGCCGTGGTACGAAGCGCACGGCAAAAACACCGCGATTATGCATAGCGCGATTACCCTATATAAAAGTCGTAAATTTACTGCTGCGTTCTCCAGGGTGTGGGAGCTCTTGTCGGCTTATGTACGCGTACATAGCGACGCGAAATCGCTCGTCGATCACTGCGGCATCAAATATGCCAATCAGATGCTAAGATCGGTTGTAAAGTTTCAAATCGACACTGTCATCTGTAGCATCGACATCTCGCAGCTGTGTCACGAGCAAGAAAGCGTGATTTTACAGTCCAACGAGTGCGCCTCAGATGGACAGCGATCACAGGCCTGACGCACACCATCAGACTTAATTGCAGAACGACCGCATCTCGGCTGTCGTCAGAGCCATGGACTTCGCAAAATGGATTTTTTGCGACCATTTGTGCATTTCGAGTGGATGCTAAACCAATACGAGAGAGAGGAGAAAGATAAGCGCGTGCACTCAAACTCCATGCCACGAAAGCAGGACTTTTAGACTTCAATTTCTCATTCCCGCATTTCTCTCGTTTTGCTGAGACTCGAAAGTCGTTCGAAAGCACTGCAGTAAAAGCTGCTTATTATGAAATAATTGCAGAAATATTTAAGATTAGAAATGCCACGTAAATATATTTTAAAGTCTGGTGACTGCAATTCTATCAGAGGTAGCAATGAACGCATGAAGTTTCAGAACGTACTTACGTATAGAGTGCGTTTTATAACCTCAAAACTAAGGAAGCGCTGCTGGCACCTCCTTTTGCGAAATAATCACTTGACCCATATATTGTGACTTGATATGCCCAGGATGAAATCCTTGTCACGGTATATGACCCACAGCATTTTACAGCCGTTCACTGCGAACTGAAGGGATATAGAAATAATGGAAAGCAAAGACGAAGCGCGTGTCGCTTCTTTCTCGCACATCCAAAAAGCGTTATCGTTCTGCGAACAAATTGAATAACTGCTCAGATAAAACGAAAACGAGACCTGTAACTTTAATGACCAACCCGGTACGTAAACGTGAGGCAGGACCCGGTACCCGGATAGATGCCTCTATGTTTGCCAGCAAGTGACATCAAGATGCCGGTCTTACAAGATGAAGGTGCAACCAGTGTAGGACCTTGGACCCGTAGTTCGGCAAGCTTGTTTCGCCTTCCTGTAACATTGCTTGACCAGCGTCTTGTCATTACCAACCATGCTGAGCTGTTTGCAAAGTTAAGTTGATCTCTCTCTCTCTCCCTCTCCCTCTCTCTCTCTCTCTCTCTCTCTCTCGCCTTTCCTTCGTTCCAGGTAGGTTACTCGGGGAGCTGTTCTGGACATTGTCAAATTCCGCCATCTTGTCAGCCCTGATTGGCCCAGAAGGCTCCTACGACCTCTATGATGTGCTCAAAACGCCGCCATTGCAGAGTTTGACAACATGGCGGAATTTAACAATGTCCAGAATGCCACCATCGGCTGGTTGTTTCCAACTGAAATGGCACAACCCACTACGGAGGGCAGGCCAAGATTCGGGTGGTAGTACGGTACAAAAAATAAATGGGAATTTTGTATACACCAGGTGTTTTTGTTTTCTTGGCTGCACCAAATTTTAAAAAAAATTCTCTATGGCAGATACCAGCATTCTAACCATTTAGGTAAATTGCTCGATGAGGCGGCCATTACTTCTACGAGAAATCGACATGCTTAATTGAATAATTAACATAATTACACTAGCCTCCGTGCATGTTCTGGTTACGCTGTAGTTATCGTCTGCGTATATAATTAGAATTAGGAGTCAACTTCTTAATTAATTGCGTTACAGCATATATTTAAATTTACGAGTTCTAGCCGGTGAGTTCGCGAGGCGTAACCACTTGGAACGAATTCTTAAAACTACATCAGTTTCGGGGTATTAAATTTCAAAGGTTCCGACGAAATGCATTGGTGTTCCAGTTACTTTTGTGCTTCAATGCATAACACAGCGTTGTTGTAAATGTAAGTGGAACAACAATGCATGTTACCGCAATTTTGACGGCGCATATATTGGAACCTGTGCCGTTCTCAGAATTCGCTCCAAGTATAGATATGCCTTGCGAACTCACCAGCTACAACGTTAGACGGAAATTTCTACCGTAAGGTACTTAATTAAAAAGTGCATTGGTGTAATTATATTAATTATTCAATGAGATATTTTGATTTCTCGTAGAAGTAATGGCCGCCTCATCACGCAGTTTAGCTCAATAACTCTAATTGTGCTTTCTGCTACAGGCAATTTTTAAAATCTGGTGCATGTTAAAAAATGGCCTATATATATATATATATATATATATATATATATATATATATACAGGGTATTTCAGCGAACACTTTCAAAATTTATTTAAGGTTGCCTGTGGCAGATAGCCCAATTCTAGTTAATGAACTTGTCTACTCGAAGAGGCGGACATTACTTGCACAATCAATTAAAATGCATAATCGACTATTTAACGAAAATTTACTAATTAAGTTTTAAACTAATTACGGGATGGCCCATATTGCAATTTACAAATTGTAGCCATGGAGTTCGCAAGGCGGATCCACCTAGAATAAATTTTCAGGATGACACCAGTTTCGAGATAGTAATTCCCGGACTTTGCGGAGAAATGCATTGGCGTTCCAGTTAATTTTGTGCTTCAATGCAAAAAGCGACGTTTCGTTAAGAACCTAACTGGAACGCCAATGCATTTCTCCGCAAAGTACGGGAATTATTATCTCGAAACTGGTGTCATCCTGAGAATTAATTCCAAGTGGATCCGCCTTGCGAACTCCACGGCTACAATTTGTAAATTGCAACATGGGCCATCAGGTAATTAGTTAAAAACCTAATTAGTGAATTTCTGTTAATTATTCGATTATGCATTTCAATTTCTCGTGCAAGTAATGTCCGCCTCTTCGAGTTGACCAGCTCATGAACTAGAATTGTGCTATCTGCCACAGGCAACCTTTAAGAATTTTTGAAAGTGTTCGCTGAAACACGCTATATATATATATATATATATATATATATATATATATATATATACATGTATGTATAATAACCAAGACAGAGCATTGTGCCCTGATTTATGTGATTGCGAATTTCAAGAAATATGTTCAAGAGATAGGTGGTTATGATAATGATCATTGCTTCCTTTTCACTGATCAATGATTACAATACAATAAAAAATACAAATAATAATATTAATATCTCTTTGTATCACACATAAATATCTCATGACACCTGCCTCTTTCGTCCTTCTTTCACTAGACGGTGCGAAAATGTCCGATTCAAAACGTCCGCTTTAGAACGCAAGTTCCAAACATCCGCTCCACATGTCGACCAAAACGTATTAAAAGAACCAAGGAGGTTTACCTCCTTGGAAAGAACCACTCAGCTATAGCGCGATCAAATTTGGCGGGGGTATGGGAAATGGTACGGTTGATGTGTGGGCACCGAAGTTTTACGTTAACTGCGCTTTGACCTTTGTGGGCTATTAAAGAACGCGTCGTTGTATAACTATCACGCGTACCAAGACGAAAATTTCGTAAGAGCAAAGTATATCTACTGGGAACGTGTTCGAGAAATTTCGAAGTTTCAGCTGCGCTCGATGCGCTGTATATATAGCGAATTGCCATATTTGCGCTTATTATGGTTCTTGAACCTTGTACCGGAGGAATAAAACGTGTCTCCGAATCATGCGCACGCGGATTCGATTGCAGGAAAACAGGTATGTGGAGCGAGGAATTTCTGGTTCTCCGTCTTCATTTGGATGGACACTCGGCGACCCTTGGGGGCTGCAGACCTGAGGCTTCGCGGCTACAGGAATCGCGTGCCTGGGCGGATTTAGGAAAGGGGTCGGGGACCTAATCCGTCACTTGCCTGCCCTGATGTTACTGTTTTCTTTTTCTTTTCTTTTTTCTCTCTCTCTCTCTGAACAAGGCAAAGCAGTCCCCCTATTTTACGATGAATGCCTCGTATATGTAACAAGGAATCGGTCCCACTGTGCGCTTGCCTATAAATCGTCTTCGCTTGGGAACGTCAACGACTTTCTTACTTCCAGTAATTAAATTTAGAGGCACGGAATTTGTATAAGAGTACATTCTGGGCTATACAGCGCAAAAAAAAAAAAAAAAAAGAAAAAGAATGAGGACACGAAGTAAGGTAAATTGACAAGACCAGCGCTGACTTCAAACTGAATTATACAGAAGAACAAAAGAAAGAAAAAATACAGAAAAGAGAGAGACAAGTCATAAGGGAAAGGCAGGGAGGTTAACCAGGCTGAGCCCGGTAGGCTAAAAGAAAGGAAAAAATACAGAAAAAAGAGAGACAAGTCATAAGCGAAAGGCAGGGAGGTTAACCAGGCTGAGCCCGGTAGGCTACCCTGCAATGGGGAAGGGGGAAAGTGGATCGAAAGAGGAGAAGGAAGGGACAAGTTCACACCGTGCACAGTTACACAGTCAAACGTCCATTGCTGGGTTAGTCATAGGCGGTCATACAGGCCGGCGCACCTCAAAAACGTAGCAGCGCCTTTGTAGCACTGCACATAGCAGAAAGCCACGGGCCCAAGATCTTCTCTGTGAAAGGCCTGTCGTCTACGGGTTCTAAGTGCCCCAAAGCCGTCCGAAGGGCACTCCTCTCATCTTCGTATCTGGACCAGTCACATAAGAGATGTCTGGTGGTTTCCTTAACAAAACATGTGCTGCAATTGGCACTGTCCGCCATTCCAATTAGGAATGAATAGGTGTTTGTAAAAGAAACGCCTATTCGTAGGCGGTACATCAATGTTTCTCCCCGTCGGTTAAAACACGGTAAAAGTTGTAATTTCATATGTGGGGCCATGGCATATAGGCGCCGGTTGGTAAACTCCGGTGAATTCCATTTTCAAGAGTTATAGGCGAGACCGCTGAGGTGCCGCGCTGCATTCGTTCTCGACAATGGTATCGAGATTCTTTCACATTCTTCATGTGCCTCACGGGCAGCTTTGTCAGCACATTCATTGCCAGTGATGTTGCAGTGCCCAGGTAGCCATTGAAGTATAATGTCGTGGCCTCTGTCTACCGCTTGATGATAGCGTAATCGTATCTCTGCTACCAATTGTTCACGTGGGTTGCGGCGCAGAGCTGATAAGAGTGACTGTAGGGGTGTCTTTGAATTACAGAATATAGCCCATTGATTTGGTGACTGTTGGTGCACAACTGCACATAAAGCACCACGTTACGGAGGGCGGCAACTTCAGACCCTGTCGATGTTGTGACCTGGCTGATCTTGAACTTCTTGCAGAATTATGTCGACGGAATAAATACCGCACCAGTATGGCTGGTCAGAGTCGAAGAGCCATCTGTATAAACGTGAATTCGATTGCAGTATGAACCGTGCAGTAGATGTAGAGCGGCTTGATTAAGGGCACAAGTAGGCAAGTCGGACTTCTTTGCAACTCCTGGAATGGAAAGCCGAACTTGTTTGTGACTGCCGGAGACACCACAAAGGACAAGGTGATCTTGCTGCAGGCATCAAGTCTGATGGAAGAGAGGATCGGTAGGAGGTTACAATGCCCGAAAAGGTTGCATCTGGTCTACTTTCCGAGAGAGAAGCAAGGCGTTGAGGCTGTAGTCGGGAAAGGTGTCGAAGAGGATATCGAAGAGTGTCTGTGGGGATATATACACGTACTGATAGGATGTTCCCTGGCGATGGCAACTGTTGCGGCTGTTGAAGCGCATCGCATTAGATCAAGACAAGTTCTAAGTGCTTATAAGCTTGCATGCTCTCAAGTACTCTGAGATTCGTCCTCCGGGCGCTTGACAGCACCGGAGTGCTGTAACGCAAGAAACCCGTGAAGAACAGAAGATTAACATAACGCATACGCACTCACCCGTGACAAAAGTTCAGCTTAAAATTCTGTAACTTTTATAAAGAGTGCTTATTAACATCTATAAAAGCTTATCAGGAATTCTACAATGTCAACAAGCACCTTTGTTAGGGATATACGTGGTCAAGGGCAAGAAAACCACGATTTATCAAGCAGTGCACTTCACTTTTGAGCAGATTTAATGACGGATGACTAACGCACGCGTCGCCGTTTCTTTTTTTCTTTAATTGCGTTTCTAGTGCGTGTAGTATATACTATAAGAGCTCATCCGTCGTCTTGCGGTAAAGTTGGTGAGTGCGGCCACGGCACTTATTGAAATACAGAATACGCACAAAATATCCGGTGACAGCAACTGAAATTCATGTTCTGTCACACAGTATCATAGTAAACGCTTTTTTCCGTTTGGGCAATTCCTCGCGTTAGTCTAGAATGTCGAGTGTATAGATAACTAAAGCCATCTTGGGCTGGAGGCCACTGGAAACGAACCGTGGTTAATAATTAGGAAAAAGAAAGTAAGAGAGAGAGAGTATGTAATAACGCTTGTTGGTATAAACAGTTTGCTTGTTATTATAATGAAGCCCTCACTAATACTCTCCTGTTCAGATCACTGCGCTAATGCTTTTTATTCAAGTTATCTGTTCACTCAAGTTACATACATAGCTGAGCATGCAATGATGATTCAGAATTACTGGCTGAGGAAGTGTTTCTTGTAAAATATTATGCCTGCATTCTTTCAAGACAAAATAGCTGGCCTAATTCATTGAAAGTATTTTCATACTCAATCTAATGCGTTTATATACTATATGGCAAGAAACGGGAACATCCGCGCAGGCGAAACACGGCTCCTGCGTTTGGCGTTTACGCATGTTTGTCCTGTGTTAATTTCGCTGTCCCCTGTCTGATTGTATCTCCGGGAGGTCACGTACCATATTACTTTTTTCTTTTCAATGTAGCATCCTGAGGACTTCGTGCAAACGCGCAATGAATTACAACGGATAAACGCGCCTGATGCTTCTCATTACTAGTACTGTCTTCAACCTTCCTATAAAACACACACACACACATAAACAGACACACACAAAAAAAAAAAACATTTAGTGTTTTTCATTGAGGAGATTTCGCATTTATCTCTCTCGCTCTCTTGCAAATATATTTATGCACATTATATTCCTCGATACTACGAAGCCCGCGCATTGTATTTATTCGCACGTTACACGTCGCGACGAATATCGACGGTAATATGTGATTAGCATCGCAACAATGTAGCGGCCCCGTATTGCCAACGCCGAAACGTGTAGTGCATCCGGGTTCCTCGCGCAAAACGCTGCATCATCTAGCGGCGTCGCCACGAAGTCCGCACATGGCGAAGGTATCGATTCCGCCGAGCACCGGAAAATTTAAGGAATCTTTTGCGTCACTGAAGGAGCGGTGTCACCTACACAGTTACCCAAGGTGGCGTCGAAGCGGTTTACTGAAAAGCGGCACCCACCCAACGACCCAATTTGTCGTGCAGGTTCATTGAAGAGCGGGCAGGCCAAGTGGCACATACCCATTGCTCCAAGCTGCCATCCAAGACGTTCATTGAACCGCGACACATACTCAGTGACTCAAGCTGGCCTGACAGTTGGTTTAGAACCCAGTTTTAGAACATGAACTACCCATTTCCAGTGACCCAAGATTGCTGGAAAATGGTTGTAGACGGACGGACGGACAGACGGGACAGGACGGAACGGAGCGTAACGGACGGGACGGACCGGACGGACGGACCGACACGGTCCGTCCGTCTGTCAGACAGACAGTAGACAGTACAGACAGACAGTACCCTAAGAATGGTAATCGCATTAAAACGCTCATATACCGAGCTTTGGTTGCGCGTTACAGAATCCCAGCTGGTCGAAATTATTATGGGGCCCTCAACTGTGGCGTTCCATTTGTTTTACTGGAGTAAAACCTAAAGAGCGACTGGCCTGACAATCGCTCTTACGACCCACTCAGTGCAACGCTTTGCGCTGAGTATAACCACGGTATAACATTCGTTTTGTTTAAGCTATACACGATTTCGCAAGGCGTTCCGGCAAATAAACAAGGAAATGGAAGACGCAGTTCAACATTGCTTGTACTTATCCCGCTCAACGTCAACGTTTATTCAACTTCTAAACCATTTACACAGCACGGCGTTGCGTTATATATAGGTTTGCGAGCGACATAAGCCCGTATTGGGGCCAACATTATCCGCAGGGAACGTAATAAAACTGCACGTTTAAAGTGAAATGGGTCACGTCAAAACAGGAAAAGAAAATGAAAGAAAAAGATAACGAATGCAACAAGGAAAAAGCCGTTATATCTTTCAACGGTCTTGTTACGCCCCCGCTCATGGGCTTTGCAACGAAGCTTTGGCAAATACGAACAGGAAGAATACGGCCGTTTCCCGATTTTAACCGTTAGCAAAGTATTTTTTTTTCTTCCTTTATCTGAACCTCTTTCTTTTTATTCAATTGTATTTTCTTTTTTCGTCCGGAGGACTGCTGTCGTTCCTCGAAATAAGAGAGATGGGGTAAACAGAAAATGGAGCCAGCAGGATGGGATTGCATATCCATCGCACTCCCCCCCCTGCAGCTGCATTTTTGCGTCCTTCCTAACCGAAATTCCGGCAACCTTGAAGCCTTTCGGATTTCTACAAAGCCTTTGGGCACGCGCGATGGTCCTGCACTCGTGAATAAGAAAAAGCGCCAGAAAACAAGAAATAAATAGAAAACAGAAGTGCAGACCTCGAATTCGGCCAGACAGACGGCATAGTGGAGGGGGGCTTATCTAACGAAGCAGACGAAATAACAAAGATCGAAGCAGACGACGCGGTCCGCGGCGTCTGCTGCACAGAGTACACAAAGAGTGTACGCTATCCAGGGAACATTTGTAACCGCAAGATGACACGGCTATAAAATGCACAAAGGGAACTACTTGGGCGGGGAAAAGGAGCACGCGTGCGTTCGGGTGCATACACCGGCCTCCCGCATTCATGTCAGCGCAGGGAGCTCTTTCCCAAGGTTGCCGAATTTTCGCTAACCTTGAGGCTTTTTCCGGGATTTTTTGGAGGCCAACCCTCTCAAAGGGGAAGTGAACTATACGCAAATACAAGAGGAGGAAGCAAGCACAGAGGTGGGTGTAGCAATAATCGAAACCGATCGCACGAAAAGAGGGCGGTAAAAAGTGAAAGGAAAGAAAGGGGAAAGGCAGACCCGGAAGGCTGAACGAGAAAGGGTGGGTAGCGAGCGCCGCTATCCATTGGACGGGAAAAAAAAAAAAAGAAAGCAACGATTAGGGTGCGCGAGCTTTCGGGGAAAACGGGCCAAAAACTTCGATCGCGACCGTTTGCGCACATAAAGGCGAGGATTAGGGCAACGGGAAAGGAAACCATGGCAGATTCGTGGGGATGTGTTAAAATTCAAACAGAAAAGATAACACAAACCACAGGTGGTGGAACGGCTCGCGCAGACAGCAGTGGCGGAGGTGTTACAATTGTGGGGACGTGTTACAGCATTGTACGTAGCTTTACGACCAACCGCTGAACCACTTTTTTTTTAATTTATTTTTCTTCAGAAATAGCTTCATATGTAAAGTATGAGTGATTGTACTGCTATTTCTTTTTTACTCTAGAACGCAAGGCCGCAACCGCCTTATTATGTGCGTGTAGGCATGAGGGGAAAATCCTGACGTTTGCACATGAAGCAGATAACACTGAGATATGCTGCAAAAAAGAAAAGGAAACCTGACCTGCAATGACCAGAAGTTCTGCAGAAAAGCTTTCTAACACCCACAAGACATTGTTTCTCATTGTTATGCTTGTGCCACAAGATGAGATCGGCGGAAATCTTCAGGGTGGAGGTAGCGGTATGTAGCTACATGCTATGTTGATGCTAACATTTCATTACATCAATTATGCGTGCTAGGTAAACGCATCTTAGCAGCTGCGCTTAGACTAAGTGGAGAAATTAATTTGGCTCAGCTGTTAGATGACAAAGGCGCCGAAGGGACTACTACTACTAAAGACTTCCGACGCTGCTCGACGAGTTTCCCGTTCTGATCTCGTCGCAAACCTACGAGCCGCCCCCAGAGGCCCTGGCAACAGTCACCAATGCCGCGCGCGTTCGGTGCGAACGCGCGCGGCAGTTCTGCGCGTTGCTGGTGCTGCTGCATGTCCAAGTTTATACAGCTGATAAAACTACTATCCTTACTCCGTATAGCTTTCTACTAAGGTGCTATTACAATTGATGCTTCGCCTTTCGGGTGAAAGTGCGACATTTTTTTTAAACAGTGAAGCTGTTTAAGCCAGCCGTAAAACGTGGGCGTTTCATGAAAAGCCAGCCGCGCCGCAGCCGTCTGCAACTGCGTTGCCTAGCAACTACCTCGTGTAGCGTCGCGCGCTATGTTTGGGAAAGAGAAAGAGAAAATGAGAGCGAGAGAGAGTGCGCGCGTCGCGCGCTATGCTTGGGAGAGAGAAAGAGAGCTAGGGAGAAAGAAACAAATTGTAGCAGTACCAACGAGTCAACGCGCAGACGTGCTGCCGACGCCAATCGCGCTTCTCCGTCTCCCTGCATTAGCGCCGAACGCTCGCGGTGTCCGTGACTGCAGCAGGCGCCTCTGTCAGCGGCTCGGCCGAGCTCCCACCAGCTGCGCGCTACTGCGCATGCGCCGTGACGTCATCCCGGCGTTCCGTCTGCTGCGCGCCGCCCGTACACTCTGCATAGCTTTCGCTCCACTTCCCCTACGTGTGCTCGGACTGCAATTTCTTCGCGAGGCGTTCCTCCCCGATGCCACGGATCACGAGGAAATGCTTATACACTTCGTATAGCCATGACCAGCTAGGAACCGATCAGCGCCGCTGTGTCTTTAGCCTTGCGCCACTAGTGCAAGCTATCCCGATTTTTTCTTCTTCTTTATTTGTACAAGGAGTTAGAGAAAATAAAACATTTATTATTGAAAAATTAATAGTCGTTTTGTGGTCGGACCTCCTATTCCGGAATTACAAACACATTAAAGGTGTGCGCGGCTTTCTTGTCCATGACAGTGCCCATGCCGAGAACACCATCAATCAGTCCGCTCTTTTTCACAACAAAAGTACCACTGATAGAATGCCCCGAGGTTTCCTGACCTAGACAGGTAAAATGGGACTCACAATGCTACATAAAGACCGTTCTTTGCTGCAGGCGTATTTGTTACGCATTGCATCTCTTGCTAACCGCACGCGTGTTACTCTCGTGACAACGCCCAGAAACTCTTTCGGAGGACTGGCACGTGCTTTAAGTCGCATGGCACGTGCGCGAGCACGTGAGTGTGCGCCAGTTTTCATTAGGTTAAAGTCGCTGGATAGACAACTTTACCACTCTCTTTTCACGTCTTCTCTCTGCACACACGCCTCCTCACCATTCTTTCCTCGATAAACTTCAAGCATGACGTTCGTCCTTGTGACGTCACTGCGCAGACGCCTCTAAGTGTGCAATCGCATGAACTGCTCTTTGCACTTCGGCATAGCTTGCGAGCGGTGACGCGCATAAACAAAACGTCGCATGACAATAAAGTTGTGACCTGCGCGGTGCATATGCACAGACATTGTACGAGACTGCGCGTTGCATATAACGACAATAAAGACATTTGTCCGCGTCGAATTTATTTTTATAGCATTTAATTACCCATTCACATAGATTTCAACACGTTCGCTGGATTAGCTTAAGTTTTTTTGATCGGTTGTTCTCGTTTCAGTTCCTGTCGATTGCATGAATAAATAGTTTTGTAAAGTTGGCTTCTTCTACAAATACTTTTGCACTGAGGCGAAGACAATATAGACTACTTAGGCGAAAGCTTTTCTTTTTCTTTATTTGGAGAAACGTACGACAGGTTGAACGACACCATTTTATTGTATACTGAACAAAAAGCGCTTTCACGTTGCAATGCAAAAGTCGCTATGTTATTGGTAGGTTACTGGTAAAGTTTGAAATTGTGAAACACTTCTTCAGCCACCAGGGAAAATAGTTTCAAGGAAGCATAAGAGATGTTCTATCCCGGAATGACAACAAAGACATTTCCTAATAGCAATGACCCGATTCGGCATAACAGCTGATTTTTAGCATCAAAGTAACTGTGCAGATGTTTGACGACTCTGTACAACTGCCTTTGGCAGCATAGAGTTTTTGAGCGTAGTGTATCCTCTTTTGGTTACACAGCACGAAGACAAGTCGAGTCATTAAGGAAACGTGTGAAATTACTTCAAACCAGTCACTTTATCTTGAAAACAGCTCATCGCTTATTACTACACTGTACGAAGACTACTTTAAGTGCCTCAGGAGACATTGAGTCAAGAAAAGGCTATATGTTATGCTGGCACTGAGGTTATACGAATGCTCATTTTGGCAGTCTCTCTCACATGATGACAAATAATTAAATAAGGTGCGCCCACTAGCTAGTTAAGGATGCATTACTTGTTGCTCGAACTTTTCACGGGCCCTCACAAGTTTCGTGACAGAATAATTCAGTGTAGGGGGACATGCTGTCGGGATAATTGGGAGCCGCTTAAGGAAGTGCAGCGCTAAGACATAACTACGATGAAAAACATGCATAGACACACGTCACAGGCGCTGCTAACTATACTGCTCCATTCGAGAGGGAGCAAGATGCACATGTATAGTTTTCCAAATAAATCAGATTTATTTACGTGCGGCCACAGGAAACTTCAACCTTCAGTATGCACTGCCACCATAAATCTTAATCTGCCTCAAGAAAATGAACTGTTCTGATTGTTAACTACGGACTTCGTTTTGTTCGTCATAGCCTTACAGAAAAGAACAACGTATTTTATCAGGCAGCGCATGTATATTGATTTCTCTCCTAATTGCCTGCCATCTGCCCCAATGGTTGGTTTGTTTTCAAGAGCTAATGCTGTGGTAGCTTTGATCAAACGAATTTAACGCCATTAATATCCACGCTAAAAGCCAGCGATAACTAGTTCACTTTTTTGAAAACATTGAAACCATCCCAAAACATCCCAGCCACCGGTTATTCCACTTCGGTTAACGGATTCGAGACAATTTTCCATTTGTTTCTCTCTCTCTTTCTTTGTATAAACTTATTCTTCTTTCGTATAACGTATTTTTTTCATAGTAGACTTAGGTTTCCTATACCACCTGCTGTTAGTGGAGTGTCAGCGTTGTTCGCGTGGGCAGCTACATGTAGGAGCGAGCGGTTGTTGTCACAGGAGACGCACGGCCCGACAAGCCTAGAGGCGGAGAGTTATAGCCAGTGGGGAAGCCGTGGTTTACGGGGAGCGCGCAAGCGGGCTAACTGAGGCAAGACTTCCGCCATTCGGTGCGCGGAAGCATTGCCATTGCTTTGAAATCAACCCATATCCTCTTGACCGCACCCCTGCCGAAACATTCCGCGAACGGGCCAGGTGCCCCAACGAGCGTGAAAGTGTTTTCCTTCGGGGTCTGTCATGCGAGGTGGTGAGACAAGAGGACCATTGCACTGCAAAGGATTTATTGGCAATTACCTCGAGACATTGGCACTCCGGATTGTGTCACCTTGGAGCCCAGTTGTGTGCACGCTGCGCGCGCACCGCAGTGGGATTGGACGAACGATGGGGCGCGGGTGATGTCGGGGAAGCTGTTTAAGTAGGTGCAGGGCCTTTGGAAAGGGGATTGGATGGAGATTCAGTGAAAATTGAAAGAAGACCAAAGCGGTAACATCATTGTAACTTTTGACTCGTAGTCTTTGGGTGTCCGTGTAAAATGTTGCCGTTTGATCGCTCGCATATTACATCTTAATAAACAATTAACCCCGTGTAATCAGCGTCACAGCCTTGCCTACTGTAATTCGCGCGCTTTGTGCCGCGCGCCAATTCATTAGTGATCAAGTGACACACAAATGCACAATTTTCTGCGACTCAAAGGCGGCTTTGCAGTCTCTACTATCATGCACCTTTACGTCGCGGTCCACACGAGCAGCTGGTCTTTGAGATTGCCGAGGCAATGCACAATCTGACTGAAATCATCATCATCATCATCATCATCATCATCATCATCATCATCAGCAGCAGCAGCAGCAGCAGCAGCAGCAGCAGCAGCAGCAGCAGCAGCCTATATTTATGTCCACTGCAGGACGAAGGCCTCTCCCTGCGATCTCCAATTACCCCTGTCTTGCGCTAGCGTATTCCAACTTGCGCCTGCGAATTTCCTAACCTCATCATCCCACCTGACTTTCTGCCGTCCTCGACTGCGCTTCCCTTCTCTTGGTATCCATTCTGTAACCCTAATGGTCCACCGGTTATCCATCCTACGCATTACATGGCCTGCCCAGCTCCATTTCTTCCGCTTAATGTCAACTAGAATATCGTCTACCCCCGTTTGTTCTCTGATCCACACCGCTCTCTTCCTGTCTCTTAACGTTACTCCTAAGATTTTTCGTTCCATTGCTCTTTGTGCGGTCCTTAACTTGTTCTCGAGCTTCTTTGTTAACCTCCAAGTTTCTGCCCCGTATGTTAGCACCGGTAGGATGCAATGATTGTACACTTTTCTTTTCAACGACAGTGGTAAGCTCCCAGTCAGGATTTGGCAATGCCTGCCGTATGCACTCCAACCTAATTTTATTCTTCTGTAAATTTCTTTCTCATGATCAGGGTCCCCTGTGAGTAATTGACCTAGATAAACATATTCCTTTACAGATTCTAGAGGCTGACTGGCGATCCTGAATTCTTGTTCGCTTGCCAGGCCAGGCTTGCACTGAAATAGGGCAAGAAATAACTGTTCAGTGGCTTCCAAGTCACTGCGGAATTATCGGCAATGAACGGGCCGATCAAGCTGCCCGCACAGCTCATAAAGAAGATCACCAACGGCCCATACCACTTTCTAGGACTGACGCTGCACGGAAGCTCCGCGTGCTTGCTCGCCAACGCACAAGGTCACAATGGAATGAATCGCATTTCAAGCATGCTCACTTATACTCTCTGGACCCAACCCTAAGCCCTCGAGTACCATCAAGGCTTCGCCGAGGAGACGCAACTCTTTTGTGCAGATTATGGTTGGGCGTTGCGTTTACCAATGCCTATGCCTTCAGCATAGGAATGGCCGACAGCGCAGCCTGTGACCACTGCGGCAATGAAGAATCGATTGTACATATATTGTGCGACTGCCCGAAGTACAGTGCACAGAGACATTCTCTTACCAACGCATTCAACCAATTGGACGACCGGCCTCTGTCGGAAGAAAAAATTCTCCACCACAGACTGGACTTAACGTCACAAAAGAAGGCCGTGCAGGCGCTTCTGCGCTTCTTGCGAGCCACCGGCCTATCTGACCGACTGTGATTAGAACGCTCTTCCGGTGCAACGAAACAATCGCACACCTTCTTTGCGAGTGCCCTCGTTTCAATCCGCAGAGAGCAGCTCTCTCAGCCACGATAGGTCAACTGGACAAACGCCCAATAACGCAAATCAACATCCTTGTAAACTGGCCTACACGAACAACAGCGCGAGCCGCCCTGAAGGCACTGCTGCGTTAATTAAAAGAGTTAAAAAGACACCGGACTCAGTGACAAATTGTGACTCTACACTGTGTGACGTAGGATGGGATGTTGACACTATGCAACACTAGAATGCCGTCGCAGACTGCGTGACAGTGCCCACAGAAACAGTTCTGTTTTGTGTGTGTGTGTGTCTGTGATTTTTTTAACACGAAAGTGTTTTATGCCGGGGTCCACCAAGACTTCACTGACGTATTTCCGTCACGGAAATACGTCAGCTTACAATGTACACGAACATAATACAAAGAAAGAAACCAGAAGAAAAAGTTCCACAAACATGCAAAATTTGGAATTCGAACCCACGACCTCTCGGTCCGCGACGATAGATCGCCGAGCGTTTAACCCATTGCGCCACAAACGCATTTGCAGAGAGCTACACAGACGCGCCTTATATATCTAACACTCCTCCGTGTACCCGCGCTCTTGCTCGGGGCGGTGCCGCCGCCTACGAGCAGAAAAGAGAAGTACTGCATTATGACACTAACGCGCACCGACAGTGAACGCTTCGGTGGTCTCAGCACTACGACGCCTCGATGCCAGCATTCGAAGGGACGCTGGCATCAAGAAGCACTACCAACGCCACCTAGGTGGCGTTCACCGTACTCAGCACAGCGGAGCGTGGCCTCCGCAATTAGCTCTGAAAATGTTTCTGAAGTTGATCGCGGAGGCTGCAATTACGACGCGCTGTACGCGCTGATTTGACTCGGTGACGATTCAGTTACGTGCTTTGTCTTGCGCGTTGTATTAGTGTGTCAGTTACGTGCTTCGTCTTTCGCGTTGTGCTAGCGTGTGCAGCGTAGTGCAGCTTCCATATGCACGACGGTTGCTCATGGTCATCGACGTTGGTAGTCGTGATGGAGGAGACGTGCCACCAGGCGTCAGCGTGGGTGCATCAACGCCTAAGGGCGCTTTAGCCACAAAACACCAATAGACATTATATATCAATGTGCAATAAACATTACACTACTTCTGTGAAGACACGTTTCACTTTCGTGTTCTATACCGATTCCTATATAAGAGGGATCAACCACATTTTTATTTCTTTCCTTTCTTCCCCTTTTTTTATACTTATTTTCTCTCTCTCTCTCCTGTCGAATCCCTTTACCCCTCCCCCGGTACAGGGTATCCAACCGGAGAAAATCTCTGGTTAACCTCCCTGTCTGTCCTTTACCTTTTCTCTCTCTCTCTCTCTCTCTCGCGACATCTACAATGCCTCAAGTTTCCCTCACTGACATCGAGGCGTATATCAACTATGTTCTTTCAACTTCGTTAAATAACACACACATCGAGTGAGGGAGTCGCCCCCCCCCCCTCTCCCCCACTCTTACATTTCTTGAACTTCGTGACTTCCGACTGCAATACTAATACTGTACTCTCTCCGTAATCAGTTACTGAATAAACGTTAACAGTTATGTATGCGGGTGTGCGGCGGGAAAGGGGGGAGGTGAGGGTTCAGTGGATCGGTTTTCAGTGGATAGGCCCACTGAAAAGTGGGCCGATCTAGGTGATAGTGCAGAAAGGGTCCAAGCTCAATGGCACATACCAGGGACAAAAAAGTAAGGGAGAGAGAGAAATAAAGAAAGAGAAAAAGAAAGAGCAAGAAAGAGAGATCGAAATAAATAAAGAGAGAGAGAGAGAGAGAAAGATAGAGAAATAAAGAAAATCACCAGCTTTGCCCCTGCCGAGAAAATTGGGGTAAGCAAAGGTTGTCGTGTGTGTACCTTGACCTGCTACTTTCCCTTCCCTTTCCTTCTACTTTTGTTTCCCTTTCGTGCAACTTTTCCTTCCGTTGCGTTGTACGTTTCCTTCCCTCGATGCATGTATTTAATAAACGTTTATGTTTTGTTACCGTGACATGTCGTGAGCTTTACGTTACCCTGACGAAGGTCAGATACACACACGACAAGCTTCGCTTACCCCCATTTTGTCGACAGGGGAAGGGCTGGGGAATTTTACACCAGAATTTTTTTACATGACTAAACAAGCAAGTATTGGTACTACTAGTAGGTGGCGGCTGCCCCTTGTTGCGTAGAACATAATAAATATAGCACGAGTTGTAGAACGTCCCGAAGGCAAGCGACACACGTCGTAAAATGTCACAAAGATATACTGCTACTCAAAACACAAAATGACAAAAGAGAACAAGAAAAACGTATGCCACTGCTTACAAAAAACAAAAACAAAAAAAGCGTCATTTTTACCGGACAAATCCGTTACATTCACCTTCTGTCCTAATAACACTGATCGACAATATGTCTGGCGACGTTTTATACGTTCTGATTGGAGTCAATACAATTTTTCATAAACGATCCCCAAACTTGCGGTCAGCATACTGTTTATCTGCTGTATAGGTTTGCTGCTATAGTGCGAATTTCTCCGCGCAGTATATATGCATCTGAAGAACACGAAATTGCTTGGCATGCAAGAAACACTGTAAGAAAAAACAAAAACAAAGCAGATAACTTGACTGCCGTTTTAATGGTGGGAATTTCCCACCATGGGGGTAAATCGGCATTCGCGACACCGAGATATATGCAATGAAGCCAATTTAACGGTTCCGAAAAGGGCCTATACTGGTCGACAGCATGTCTGGCAACTAGAGCTGGGCGAATATGAACTTCGGCGAATCGACTACGAATAGTAAGTATCGAATACCGAATAATCGATACAGAAGCGCATATATTCACAGCAGGAATATACCTTATATCTTGGTGCAATTAGGTACCACGCCTGTAGTGACCAGAGCAAAAAAGACAGCTAAGTATCAGGTACAAAGGGTCAATTTTAAACACTAGATCACTGATCAAGAAAACTGCACGAATAGCCGCACAACAGCTTTAGAACCTGGTTGCCAACAAGCTTTTCAAGAAAGAATGGCTACTGTATGACTAGCTTTCCAAAAAAACGCTAAATAAATGATTTCGAAAAAGTTGTTTAAAAAGAAAGAAAATGCTACTGAAGGACTTGTGTGCCGCAGACACACGTAAAAGGGCCGGTTGCAAGGAAAGCATTACAGGTCGTAGCATAACAGATAAAACTGTTATATGACTAGACTGACAAAAACACTCAATGACAGATTACATGAAAAGCTCACACAGTGTCATATAGCCTTTGGACAGGGAAACGAAAAAATAAGCAAGAAAGAAAGATAAAGAAAATGAAGATAGAAAGAAAAGCCTGAATTACCGATTTTGCTTCAAAAACTTTTGTTGTCGCGCGTCTGATAATTTACGACACTTTCTTTAGCAGACGGAGAACTGTAACCTGAGTTAAACGCTTGGTTGTTGCGAAATGTTTGGATAGCTTCGAAAACTCCAAAATACCGAACAGTTTCTTTTCGAATACCAATAAGCATAGTTTGCATTTCGATTCGTGATTCGAAACTTCAAACATTCGTCCACCCCAACTGGCGACGTTTCATGCTTTCCGACAGGTGCGACTGACAAGCTCAAGGGCGAGCGCTCGGCACCGTCGAGTGGCGGCTGTGATAGGCGCGCCCGACGTCCTTTAGCTATTGCGGCTGTGTGTCCGGGCCCGGGGTTCCCAGGCTGGGGCTCCCGGGGCGGGGTTTTTTCAGGCACGCATGCGCGCGTTGAGAGGGCGGACGCTGACGGCTTGCCCTTGCCACCGTCTTCGCGCGCGCTGCTGAGGAGATTTGCGGCAGTAGGAGGCCGAGATACACACCGGCAGCCCGGAACGAGAAATCCTTTCTCCTTTAATTCCCGTTCGAAAGACATAAACGAGTAAAATTAGAGGATGTGTGGGGATTCTCCGTATATGTTGATGCGGTGGCTGTGCCAGAGAACAAGACCATGTCTCGGGTGCCTTTCTCTCAATTTCCTGAGTGAGGTATGCGATAGTAGGGTTTGTGATCTGGCCTTTACTAAGCCTACCCTCCCATTCTACTTTATTTAAATTGAAAAAAAAAGGGGGGGGGGGGAAATGTGAGGGAAATTTCTGAATCACCCACGGGTGCAGTGCTGCGACAAATGAGAATGAAAACAAAAGGTTTTAACAATACCCGAGCGTTAAGTGTGGCGAATATTTCATTCGAGGGGTGAAAATACGTGGGGCACGGCACGTATGGAATGCGGTTGGAGAGCCATGCCTGACCGTCAGAGTGGACGTCCTGCTGCGTTAAGCGGCAGCATGAGAGCCACACCGCGAACCTTGCGCCTCGTGTACCGAGCATCGGGGGCACGTCAAAGCACCCCCTTTATGGGTGGCCCAAAACACTTGTGTTTCATCCTCGGCCGCGACCATTTCTTCTATGAACTGTGTATAACTTGATAGTCTGGGTACAACTCGAAATAGATACTTTCCGTCAATGTATGATCGGAAGTGACGCGCAGCCATTAAGAATGGCCAGAGCCTCTTTCCCAGCTGTGGAATAATTCAGCTGCGCTGGGTTGAATGTATAGGAGTAGTACCCTATAAGCCGTATACTATATACTATAGTGTGGTTACATACCATAGGAGCTGGGTTGATATGAGACATTTGAACCCCGTCAATCAAATTAATCACGCTACCGTTCTGCTGCTAGTGGTGACGACGACGATGTTTAATAGACGCATTTCTCACATTTCTTCTGCATTCCTCCGATTGCAGCTGAGGACTTTTTTGCTTTGAGTAAAATCTATACATTGGGGGCAACTCCAATTTCCCCATTCAAGTACGCGAAACACAGAAACGCTCTTATTAGAAAACTTATAAACTGATCAAAATGTTGCTTTTTTTTGCATTTAACAGAAAAAGATGAATTTTATTGACCGTAGGATACAGAATTCTGGTTTAGGGTTTCGCAGCTTTTACAAAACGTTGACGAAAATTGGCAAATTAAAAAAAATTAGAGCAGCAAGTTTATTGAAGCACACATTGATGGATAAAACACATATCGCAGTTCTTCAAACTGCATCTGTTGGAGCATCGGAAGCGGACTATTAAACTTGGCATATGAGTTTAGAGACTTACGTGGAATTGTTACAGTGTTCACGAGGATTTCGCAAGAGTCCTACCCACAAATTATTAGCGGCATTATTTCAGAAAGGAGTTTAATTCATCATTTTTTTCTGTTTCAGATGTATCAATAGGTGCTGTTAAAATAATTGTGGTTTTATTTTTTTATGGGTGAGTTGCAAGGTCGTAAACTTGATGCCAGTTCTTTTTTATTATTATTTTAAAGGAAGGATTCCATTGCATTCGAAAGTGAACAAAGACACAGCCTCGTAACTTCCACAAGATGCATAAAAAACGAGCCAGACACGAAAATGCCGCAATTCACGTGACATCACATGACGTCATTGTTGACGTTTGAGCGCGCAGTACAAACAGGGGAAGTTTAGGGCGTTTTGCTTTAGGATTAGAATCACATTTTCTTCCTGCCAAACAAGAAGCAGTCTACGTATTTTTATTTTTTTTTTTTATTTTTGTACGCATCTGTAAGACTAAACTTATTTTGTGTTTCCTTTTTAGTACTTCTTCAAGTTCCGATACCCGAGTATTAATACTGCATGATTTGTGTAATGTCTTTGCGATCATTTGGTATGTCTCACTCACACACACACACACACACACACACACACACACACACACACACACACACACACACACACACACACACACACACACACACACACACACACACACACACACACTGGTGTGTACGTGTGTGCTTAGATGCGCTGGTGGCTGGTGTGGCGATGACCCGTAACGTCATGTCTTGTACCCACGCTCTGCGGAGGCGAGATTCCACACGAAATTGTTCGACCCGGAGAAGCACGCTGCTGCAGCCCCAAGGTTCTTCCTGGAGGAAGCGGAAGACACGGCAGGCAGAGACAAAAAGAAAACACGGGGAGAGAAATTAAATAAGGGCTTGGAACGAATACCGCGACCCTCCACGAAAGGTCGAGATTGGAAGAAGACGGAGAGAGAGAGAGAAATTGACGACGGCTGGAAAAGAAAAGAGCCGGCGACTGCCTCGCAAATTTACGAGGTGTCGCGCCCCCTTCACGTTATGGGACTCGTGGCGGCTCGTACGAGACGCAGCAGTCGGTCCCAGCTGGTGCTGCGTGAGAGACAGAAAGCGCGCGGCGCTTCAGCAGCCGGGCTTGGCAGAAAGAGGGGGAGGTGTTGACGAGGTGCGCCTTCACACGGGAGGCGTTTCTGCCGTCTTTCGAGGCGGCGGCATTAATTCCGAATGCAGCTGGCGCTTTTTTTCCTCGAGAGATACGGCTTGCGCCGCCAGACGCGCGGGCACTGCGGCGGAGTCGTGCATGCCGCCGCGGCAACGACCGCGCGAAGTGCGCGGAAGCGAAGAAAAGAGAGACGTGGTATAGCAGCGCCAATCTCGATGGCTTGCAGTTTTGCGGGCCCGCGCAATATTCTAGGCTTCCTGTAGGCGCTATATTCAGCGTGGAGCCGACGATTCGACAATAGGAACTTGTCTTCGTCAGGGCAACGACTCAAGCAAGAAGTTTGACGAAACATTGGCTAAGGCCGTGTCTGAGTGTTCCCTTCATTAGCCTATTAAGCCCCAACCAGACGTACGCGTTGGAACGTGTCCGCAGGCGCCGTGCGCCTGAGAGAGATTGTGGTTGTGAGGAGGAAGAGGCGCTATTTTCTGCCTCTTCCTCTTCACAACCACAATCTCTCTCAGGCGCACGACGCCTGCGGACGCGTTCCAACGCGTACGTCTGGTTGGGGCTTTAGCCTATCTGCTTGATCGCTGTCCATTTGCCTGTGTGCCTTTGCACAACACATATCTTTCGCACCGTATAGCTGTGGCTCATGATGGCGTTCTGTCGCTCAGCGTGAAGTCGCGGAGTTAGCTTACCGGCTTGAGTCCCTTGCTGCGGTTTTCAAACCACTAGCTCCACGAAAGGTCGAGATTGGAAGGTCGAGACTGTACGTGCTCCCGAACTAAATAAGCCTTTTTTTATTTCCACCAGCATACGTCTTTTACCATCACCTTGGCAAACCTCTAAGAGCTACATAATCGGTGTTTACGCCATAGTGCATGCCCAGAATTAGTAGTGCTGAAGGTTTGGAAATATGGTTACGCCGATCACCACACTTTTGCGAATGGAGGTCTGGCATTTGAAAGAGAGGAAGCCCTTCCTGGCTGGAATTCCAAACAAGCAGATTCATTTGCTTTGTTCCCACCGTCGAATCAGCTAGGGCACTCTTCTTTGATGATTCACCGCGTCCGCCAAATGCGTATACGCATGCCAAACATGGCCCTACGAATACTGATCGACTTGAACGCGTAGTTACTGCATAAGGCGGCAAGCACATGGAATGCGTTCCCGGCATATATTAGGCGCATGTATCACGCCGCGCGCAAAGGATGAATGCTAGAGTTACACGTGGTCAAAACGGAGGGGCCACCAAATCAAACGAATTTCAGACGTGATTGCGTCGCGGAGATACCGGGGCGTGACACGTGTACGAGGCACATTGAAAATAAGCCTGAAATCCGTTCCGTGTTCATCATCTATACAGCAGCACAAAAGAACAATTCGACGGCACTTAGGTATCCCTATATACGTGGATGAATGCGGAAGCATTGCGACGTCTCTCCGATGACGCCACGGCCTCGTTCGCGTACTTGTGTGGACGTCCAAAGGAGCCGGGCGCAGCTACTGACTGAGACGACGAAGGTTCGTCCATCAGAGTGCACGACAGAACTCACCGCACCGACTGGCAGCGCCGCGACGTGCTATATAAACGGGCCACCACGGCGTTTGGCGATTATACGAACCCTACTCGTAATAAGGTATCAGCGGTTGTTGGTACCTGTTGAACCTTGTGATCCTGATGACTGTTGTTACAAACGTTGTGCACCTGATGCAATCGGGGGGGGGGGGGGGGGGGGGGGTATTCTGCAAGTATCCACCTAGTGGGCATGCCCATTTTGTCTGCTGCTGAAGTGCTGATTGGCTTGGGCACATGTCTCCTTCTGACGCGTACCCCAGCCCAGCCACTCAGAACTTCAGCAGCAGACGAAATGGACATTTCCACTAAGTGGACACTTACGGAATACATACCCCCCTGGTCGCTTGCCGGAGCTTTATGTAATCTGTTGGGCGCCAGGAGGAGCCTGATATCTTAGCCGGCAGTAGAAACTTGATGTAATCGGCTAGTCGCCCATTGAAACCTAATAATATAATAATTAGCTGGGCACCTGTACTTGGCGTAATCTTCTTCTTCTTCTTTCTGGGGTTTTACGTGCCAAAACCAGTTCTGATTATGAGGCACGCCGTAGTGGAGGGCTCCGGAATAATTTCGACCACCTGGGGTTCTTTAACGTGCACTACAACGCAAGCACACGGGCGTTTTTGCATTTCGCCTCCATCGAAATGCGGCCGCCGGGGCCGGGATTCGATCCCGCGACCTCGGGCTCAGCAGCACAACGCCTTAGCTGACTGAGCCACCCCGGCGGGTGTACTTGGCGTAATCTGTTGGGTACTTGTAAGAACCTCATGTAGTCTGATGGTTGCTTAATTGTGAGAACATATTTAAGTCTGCAATGTGCTGGCCGCTTGTACTAACCTGGCACAATACGTTGGTGGCTTGTATGAAGCTTTGCCGTATCTGTAAGGCGCCTGTATAGGAGTTAAATGTAACCTGCTGGCCGCCTGAGGAAACCTGGTGTAATCGGTTGGTCTCTTGGTGTGCTAGCTATACCTTATGTAATCTGACAGACGCATGTATGAACATGATGTCATCTATTGATTGCCTGTCGAAACCTGATGTAGTATTACCGCGTTTGTATGAACCTGATGTAATCTGTTGGTCGCTTATCGGAACTTTACGTAATCTGTCGAGCGCCTGCGGTACCTTTCGGCGCTTGTCAAATCCTGATGTAATCTGTTACGCGCTTGTAGGTGATGTAATCTGTTGGAAACTTGTTAGAAGCTGCTAGACACTTGTGGATGTAGTTCTCTGTACGACTGATCGTACGACGTACGCGTCGGATATATTTTACACAGGTACGTTTCGCGTTGTGTGACGGCGGCGCCTCCTTACAAGCGCGGCACACGACACGCGTACTAATGGGTTCGTTCTTGCTACCACCACAGCGGCAGCCCTTTGGAGGCCCCGCAGCGCAGGGCGGCGGTGAGGCCGTGCGATCACAGGGCACCCGACCCGACACGGTGCGTTCACACTGACCGCATAAATCGCGTGACGGCGGCGGTGATACAGTGTTCCGACAAGACTCCAAGATCCGCCCTCGATGTTACTGATACGCCCGCGAGCGCGTAAACACCGATGTAAGTTGAAGAGTGTGCTCGAAGCCGAGCTCCCATATACTTTGAAGATGTTACGCGATACCAAACACGTTGTACGTCGCCGACTATAAAGGGCGCTGGATATACGACGAATGTAAGAGGGCCGTGCATGGGTGGGCGGTGGGGCGCGCTTTTTCGTCCTGCTAATTAACATCTCTTTGGCGGCACTATATTTCTCGGCGCCTTTCGGTACACATTTTAGAGGCCAGGAAACTCCTGTTTTAGCTCCCACTCGATCGATAGCTGCCTTGGGGCAATCGGCCAACACTATAGCTATAGACACAAATTCATGGTGTCGGGCAGTTCGGTCAGGTTAGGAAGTCTGCGGTGGCGCAGATTTGCGTGGGCACGCGTGTGTGTTTGAAAAGTCGTATTTGAATGTTTTACAGCAACGCTGTTAGCCCAGTTGGTCGGGATTTTTTGCGGCGCGTCCTCACGAAAATAAAATAAAAAATAAAATAAACCTTCAGTGAATTAAAAAAAACTTCAGTGGTTGAAGCGAAAAGTGCATACATTCTTTGGTATCACGCATACAACACACAGCGCAGCATTCGCTTCAACAAATAACAAGCACAAAAGAAGCATCAAAACCACACCATTGATGTTAAAGCGCTCCTGACAACAATGCGAAGCACGTAGCGCTCCCCGCATACGTTTCCCGGTAAAGATTACTGTTGCGCAAGCTGCCGCGGCGACGGCAGGCTTGCGGACGTGGGGGAGTGACGTCACTAGCCTTTCGTATATAAAAGAGCCAGCCTAGCAACTGATGTCATTGTTGTTGCAGCACCACTATGGGTATATGCAACGCACAGTTAGGACTCCCGAGGAGTAGCTTGAATAAGAGGAGCGGCAAAGGGAAAAGAAACGGCAACACGACCAGCGGTGGTGTGCTGCCAAAATTAGCATTACTCCAAAGCAAGAAAGCATTGTATACCCCCCCCCCCCTCCCCCCAGCGGTTGCAGTGGTGGTTTCCAGCAGCTTCGCTGGACATCCACTTTCCTAGGGCAGGGTTGGCAAGTCCATTTTTTAATGCGATAGCATTACAAAGGTCAAAGCTCGATTTTGTAACGCATGCCGATCCTAACACACCCCAAGAACAGGAGTACCTGGCTGCGTGCATAATATCCGCCATCAAGTACACGGATAGAGGTGGCGTGGACTGAGGCCACCTGCTCATTAATCCACTGAGCAAACAAAAATTCAGCAGATACACTTAAAACTGCTTATATGCGTATGGGAATGCGAAATCATTATAGGTCCTTTGGTGAAATAGGCCCCACCTTTAGTCAGCCAGATGGCTCCGACGTGACGTGTGCAATGACGCACGCACTATAGGCACACCTTTAGTCAGTCAGAACCGCGTGGAGCCGCCGTGGCGTTGAGGAATTAGCGTGCTCGTCTCGCTCCCTGGAGGCACGGGTTCAATTCCCACCCAGACCAAAATGTACCAAATTTTTTTTTCAAAGCCAGCCATTAATTTACTTTGTTTACAGGAACCTCCCTGAGAAATTTGACGTCAATCCGAGCTTTTCTTGACGTGTTTTTAGCCTTTGCGCCATCGGCCACTTTGGTAGCATCGCTCGGTCACACCGCCGCCGCCAGATTTTTTTCGCGTAATGGGGCTTATAACGCTTCGCATTAATAAGGTTATCTCAATATCATGCCCCCGCCCCCCGGACGCCTTCTATTTCTGTATGTATTGAGGTGGTTGTAATAAAAGGGATATCTGGAATAAAGGAATAAAGGGATATGCGTTTTATGTATGTGTGCGTGGTTATACAGAGACAGGTATGGTATAGGGTGTAGGCAGAGGCGCACCCAGTAGGAGAGAAAGCACGGCACTGCACCGTCCATCGAAAGCTCAGCACAACTATATATCTTCATGTAACACAACCAAAAATATATGCTAACAAATGACTCGTGAAAGTAAGTCTCTGGATAGGGAACAGGCAAAAAAAAAAAAAAAAAAAACAAGACAGACAAGAAGAGAGGACACACACCAGCGCTCACTGACGACTGAATTCCTTCTTCAGGAAGGAACACATATATACCTAAAGAAAAAGAAAGGAAGGGTAGATTACTGCGCATGGGCAAAAATAGACACCGATTATTTAGATTTCCCGCGAATTATTGCGGATATATGTTAGTTCTGCCTCAGATAAGGCCACAGACGAGTGCTGATGCAGACGCACCATTCCCTGCAATGGCAGCAGCCTAAGATTTCTCGTGCACACGCGTCATTGTAGCGTTTCGGATCGTGCACAGTGAAAAGTCAAGTCCCGGATTACGGCACACATCACATACACTATAGTGTAAGGCCAAGTTGCTGCTAGTACCGAAGCGAAGGCTGTAGGCATGCATGCTCTCTTAAACGTCGTTTAGACAACGACCATGTCTGTCCAATGTGGGAGCGTCCGTAGGAAGAGGCACACCTCGTACACCTCGTATGTGTTCCTTTCTGAATAAATAATTCAGTGGTCAGTCAGCGCTGGTGTGTCTCCCTTCTTGTCTGTTGTGTTTTTTGCGCTGTTCTCCTATCGAGTATGTACCGACTAGCCGAAGCTCTATACGGTGTTGTATTAAGTCTGTGGACTAACGAAGAACAGCATCCACACCTTGTTATTGCACGCAGAAAAGATTAAAAGAATGCAGCATATCCAACGTGCTGGAATATATATATATATATATATTTATAATATATATACACAGCGAAGCTTTGTGTAAGTGCATAAAGAGTCGAAACACCGAGTACACGTACGCACGCGCGCACGCGCGCACGCACGCAGCACACAATCGCAGACAAATTATACCGAGCCTTTCCTTAAGCGAAGTTGCTGACCACTAGCGAGCACGACGGACGCCTTCAATACATTATGGTTTCACAGGCAGCATGCGCTACGTACTTAGCGCAATTCGAATTTCTATCCGCAAAAGCGTTTAATTACTTCCTCGAGGCAAGCTTCTGGCTATGTTTCTTTCCGCGCACGGCCGGCGCCACGCGGATGCAGGGAAGCGAGGCCGTCTGGTGGTACTGCAAGGAACTCAGCTGCGCGCGTGCTCCACTGTGATTGGTTGGCCTGTCCGGCAAGGAGGAACACAGGCCCGCAGGTCCCACGTTCATTTCACTGCTAATTATTTACAACTTTTCAAACCGAATTGTTCTACCATAACGAAAACAAAAATGCGGGAGATACGAAGATTTTGTTTGCACGCGGTTTCAAAATATGTGTTCTGGTTGGCAAAATTGTCAATAAGTTCGCGAACCAATTTGCG
>NC_051156.1:213461964-213520449 GCF_013339745.2 Dermacentor silvarum | reverse complement strand
ATGTGGTGACGGCTAGTGATCCGTAAATGGGAAAACGTGAGAATTTTGCGGTTCACTGCACTCAAATAGAACAACAAAAAGAAAGGGAAAAAAAAACCGAAAGAGCAGGAATTAAAGAAATCTTAACTGGAAAGTCGTCGGTTAGCGAGAAGAAAGAAGAACGGCACAGCCAAAAAAAAAAAAAAGAAGAAGCCGGTGGCAGTTGAGACGAGTCACTTGAATTTCTTTTTATAATCGCACGGCTTCTGGTGCCGTGAATGTGTCGCCGAGGCAGTTCTTGCAGGCAGTTCGGCGAAACGGGGTGCACGGACCAAAGTTTCTTTCCCCTATCAGTGAAAACCCAGCGAGGTGTTGAAAACGTCCCGTTCCGATCTGCATTTGTTTGTTTGCTCCTCCTTCAGTCTTCTTCATTGCGTGCATACATACCGCAGACGTCAGTTAGTCTGCGGATGAGTTGACAAAGTTGTTTTTGACGCACAGCTCGTGAGCCATGTCTCCGACAGAGGCGCATATATAGTCACACGTTGGCACAGTTGTGTTCCGTTTTTGTTTTGACTAAACGCTGCACCAACCATGAAGCCAAACGGAACGCATGCATCAGTTAAAGCATAGAACATACCAGGTACGAGGGGTCCTATCCGTGCTCAAGTGATAGCTCGAGGCAATTGGGAACTTGACACATAGACAAAGCAACGATTGACAAAACGAGACTTTACGAGAGCTCCAATCTCGTATTGTATGAGCAAAATTAGAACAAAAGACGCGAGAGGTTCCCGCTCATTTTCAAGCTGTACGTGGGTTGCTGCTTCCTCGCGACAAGCAAACGCCAGCTGGCGCTCATTGTGCTTCCGCTATACGGCGACCGGTCACCGGGATTACAGGCGCGGATTCATCCCCTCTCAGGACCAACATATATTAGGTAATCGAACCCGCCGTGGCGGATCAGCGGCTATGGCGTCGCTCAGCTGAACACGAGGTCGTGGGTCGGAAACCCGACCACGGCGGCCGGAATTCGGTGGGAGCGAAATACAAAAACGATCGTGTCCCGTCCGTACTTTGGGTGAATGTTTAACAACTCCAAGTGGTAAAAATTAGTCCGGAGCCCTCCACTACGTCGTTTCTCATAACCCACTGTGCCCAGCTTAGGGGCGTTAAATCTCATAATTTAATTAGATACTCGAAAGCGATCCGTGCTATACGTTCGTTCTAGCAACCCTGAACGGAAGATGCTTGTGGACATCTAGCGTACTACTATACTGTGCGAGCGAACTTTACCTCTCCTCGCCTGTCCATTCCGTTTAATTTCTTCTTAAAAATGAAGCATGTCACTGACCAAAGTCAAAATAAAAATAAAAATACTTTCGGGATCCGTACGGATCCCTTGTTCCCAATCTATTCTTCGTCCCTTTAATTCCTCCTCCCCTCTCCGCCGCCTGCAAGGTAGCAAACCGGTCTGGTTAACGTCCGTGCCTTTCCTTGTTTATCTCTCTCTTTCTGATTCCATTACTAATCTACCTTGCAATTATATGTGACTTTTTTCGGTAAAGGTGTGATCGCAATTTCTCGTTCTTTAATAACAATTTTTTCATCGCCATAATATATATCGTATTGATAATGATGATATAACAATATCATCGTTAAGGCGGTAATGCGGTCAGAACAATTTTCAAGCGAGCCAATAAATTTTTTTGTTCTTTTTTTTTTTTTTCGGCGGCCTGCATTTCGCGTATTATGCCAAACAGAGTAACACCATTCCAGTACTTTTCCGAGAAGAGTAGGGTGGGGCTGGCGAAGGGACGGCACAGGCATCGCGGCGCACGGGGGTCGTCGACCCCCGTGCCCCTCCGTTGCCTCCGCCGCCGCTACTCGGGCAAGAAAGCGGGTTAACTGTCGAACGCGCGCCACCGCTGCCCGGCGCTCGCGACGCGGCCGGCCCGGCGCCGCTGCAGCTACGAAACGGCACCGCGGCCGCGTCGCGCTGGCCGCGGAGAAAGTGAGCGAGAGAAGTGAAAGTGGCAAAGTGGGACGGCGGCAACGCGCGCCACGAGAGCGCGCACGTAAGCACGTGGCGCCGGCGTCGTCGACAACACACGACGACGACCGACCGAGCGTACCACTCCGGCCGTCGGCGGCGCGAAGAGGGGGGGAGGCGAGATGGCCTACCGTGCCTACCGCACAACACCTGCTGCCTCCTCTTTCTTCTCCACCGGCTCTTTTACCCCCTTCCTTCTGCCCATCTTCGCATCGCACAAGAAGCCCGGTCTCGACGCGCGCTCGTTCCTTCAGCGGCGGGGTCACCGAGACGCCCACTGCACTGCAGGCCGCCGTGCGCGCCGTAGACCGACTTCTTTCGAGAGGGAGAGAGAGCGTGTGCAGAAGAAAACTGAAAGGGACAGAAGCTAAGCGAAACAAGAAGTGCACGACAGTGGACACTGAGGTCGCCTAGTCGTTTGCGTTCTCTCGCTCGGTTCCTTCTTTCTTTTTGTAGTTGTTGTTGTTGTCCGCCGGCGTGTCGTTGATTCGAGTCTGTCTCTTTACTTTCTCGACTCGTTACCGAGTGCCCTCCTGCCACGGCCCTCACACGAGGACGGCCGCCACCGTCGTAGTCGCTCGCGTCTCTTCGCCGCGTTAAGTGGCCGCTGGCAGGAAATGCGTGGTGTGCACTGCGCCCGTAGGCCTGCCACCGATGTTCTGGACGATTAGATGCGGCTGTAAAATTTGCTCGCCGGACAGCGTGAGAGGAAGGGAGAGAGAGACGCGGTAAACGACGTCCTCTTTATTTTTTTGTGGGGAGTTTCTTTTTAATCTTCTCCGCCACGACCCCCTTTTATACTGTAGGGCGGCCGCGACAGACTGCCGGGAAAATTGTAGCAAAAAAAGAAAAATAAGGCTGCGTCTTTTCAGACTAACGTCGCTCCCTTTCTCCCAGGCGTGCGTTTAACTATTGTGACTCAGCTAAACTAGTGCGCAAATGATGCACGTACAAACGCTTCAAGAAGAGGCTCGAACGCGAAGCGGGTTGTGCTTTTCAGGCGTCTGTTTCTTTGGGGAAGGTTCGGTTTCTAGAGTGGACTAAAGAAACAGTATGCTCGTTATAATGTTCAGCCCGTATCAGTTGGAAATATTGAATGCGCCAATACAAATGTCCATACATACATACATACATACATACTACATACATACATACATACATACATACATACATACATACATACATACATACATACATACATACATACATACATACAGACTACATACATACATACATACATACATACATACATACATACATACATACATACATACATACATACTACATACATACATACATAACATACATACATACATACATACATACTACAGACATACATACATACATACATACATACATACATACATACATACATACATACTGTTGCTGGAACTTGAAGGAGAAGCTCCCGTTTGAGCCAATTAAAAACTGTAAAATTTGTCCGTAGTGATTTCCTGGGATTAACCGTCCTAAAAGGCGCCGTCGCTATCGAGACGTACCAGCACCGGTTCCATTCGTCGGCCAACATGTCTAATAGCCTTAACACGAGGTAACGAACTTCGAGCTGCGGTATTATTTGCCTGCTTGAACATGAGCATTCGCGAGGCTGCTGCGTGCCGCGATCTTAGACATTCTACTGTAATTATCGCCAAATTCATGTTCCCAAAAGTTTGTCACCTGTTTCAGCTTGTCTCCTCAGTAATGTAACTAATTACATTTGGTTGCTAAAAAGTAATTGAAGTACAGTGAGCGTTACCGAGCAAGAAATCTAATCGTTAAATTACAAAAGTTCCAGAAAGTACAATAGATTACAAGTAATTAACTACCTGTAATTTGTTACGTACAAGTCTGGTCCTAAATCACTTAGCTTAAGGCTGCGAATAAGATAATGAAGCAAAGGTGAAAGGTAGAATTGTCGTGACATCATTGACGCCATATGGCTGCCCTTTACTCCCAGTTTCCACGGTACCGATGAAGATGATCGTGTCGGGATAAGGTGAAACTCGTGACTGCGCTAATTGCTAACTAAATGGCGACCTCATTGACTCCCTCGGGCGCCTTCCCACTTCCACCCATAAATGAGACTGCGATACACTGCTTGTGACGTCACGTGAATGCTTACAACTGACATTAAAAAAATACACTTCTATCATAATGTGGCCAACCGTTTTTCTTCAGCGGTGCGGCAACTGTACTGACCTACTTGTAGGACGCCCGAAGAAAGCGGAGCTAATGATCGCGATTGCTTCGCACGCGTAACGTTTGAACCGCTTCTCCGAGATCATCGCTCAATGTCAGCGTCGATCACGGAGACACGGCTTGTCAGTGGCGACGATCGAAAAACCAGCAGAGCTTGCCCGTTGTTCTGCGCGTGGATATTCATCATTCCATATGTGTATTCCCAGGGCGTGGCACATCTCCCACGATCACTCTCATTCTTGCTTTTCTTCTTCATCGCTCCTCATTCATTGCCTTTTTCCTTACCCCTACTGATGTCGCACACTTATGTCATACTGTTTTTCTTTTTTCTCGCCCCTCTGGTTTTCCGTTAAATTCATCCCAGAACCCGGAACTGAAATGACCCGGAGCAATAAAAAAAAAAAAAAAAAGAGCATTCTCAGCACCCCCCCCCCCCCCCCTTTCTGTGTACGCACCCACTTCTCGGCCCCTCTGCGTGCGACGCGTGTGACCCGCAGAAACGTGTCGCAAGGTGTCTTGTTTATTTCTCACAGCGTCCCCCAGGCCAGCCCACCCGTCGTCGCGGCTTCCTTCGAGCGGGCGCATGCACCCCGTTTTCTACGTTCTTAACGCCGCCGTCGTCTTTTTCTCAGGCCCGTCGTTGTTCCTCGTTCTCAACACCAATGGTGTTTGTGTGCGTTCGTGTTCCCGCAAACGCGGGCACGTAGAGACAGCATCAAAGTCGGAAAGACGGTGGTGGCATACAGCAGCTAGAGGAGGGTCGATGCTGAAACGAAGGCAAAGTTGGTGGTGGGAGTTGGCGCAGGGCGCCGCTACACCCGCCGGTGGAGGTGCGCCTGCCGACACGGTGGGCTCAGAGTTTGAGCCTTCGAAGACACTGCCGTGCGTCTGGCGTGAGAGGAGGACGAGGCTGCAGCAGGAATCGGGAGGATGGTGGAAAGAGAGGGCATTGAGACCTTCGGTCTGTTAAAGAAAACGGAATACGCATCCCTCCGGGTTTCGGCGCGTCTCGCGGAACTACGCGGCATTCTCTATAGACGTTGCGAACCAGAAGCTGTAGCAGCAGTAGGCGAGCCGTAAAATTGCGGCTCTTGAGAGAGACGACCCCCCTGGTAGGCAGCGCGAGCGTTTCTTTTCGGGCATTGTGCGCGGCCCGCGACCCGTGCAAGGTAAACAGATGGTTACCGGGAAGCTGCCAGCACTGCCGCCTCGCAGCCAAGCTAGCAGCTAAGCTACCCCCCCCCCCCCCTCCGCCTCCCCTTTCTTCTCTTACATACACACCCTGTCGCCCTACATTTCACCCAAAGTTCTCCGACTACTAGCTCGCCGCTCGGAGCACACAGAGCCAGCCGCAGCGGCGACAACAAGCGCTACGACAAAGGGAAACCACCACTGCCACGGGTGTCGAAGAAGAGGAGGGGAGTGTGAGGCGGGGGGGGGGGGGGGGGGGGCGTTGTGTGTGTGGCGCCTTCGTCGAGCACGCTCCTGCTGCTCGCCGGGTGTATAACCGGCGATAACCAGCGGGAATGATACGGGGAGGAAGTAGAAGAAAACTAGCAGCAGCAACAAACCCGGTTGACCCAGTTCGGCCCGCTGGCAGAGCCACCTCAGGAGGAGGCCGGGTTGAGGTGAACTCGCGCGAGGGGCTTGCCTGGCAGCAGATAACGGCGAGAAAGCGAAAAGACCGATTGAAAGGGAGCGCGACGCTGCCGCCGACGCCGGTTTGGTTGGACTTGCCAAGCAGCAAGAGGAGGGGGGTGAAGGCGCCACGTTACGTAACAGAGGCGGCCGAGCGCTGCCTTGCTTGCTTCGTCGAACGCAGAAAACGCGAAAGGCGCGCGCTGGTGCTCACAGCGCTGCATGCTTTCGTCGCAGTCAGCGGTGCTTGCTTGCTTGCTTGCCTCTGCTGCTGCAAGCGCAGAGGCAAGTTTGTATGGGTGTTCTGTGCCGCAGCCTGTTCGAAAGCACGTGCGGTTCGCCGCCAAGTTTGATCGAAAAGCGCGAAAACAACAACAGAAGAAAAGCAAAAAGGAGGCACCCCGAGCGAGAAACGGTGGCCTGTTGAAAGAGAGAGTCGGCGGCGCAGCCGACCTGGCTCTGCGATCGAGTGATGCCAGCAGCGGTGCGCCGGTTGCGTTTTATCCGTTTTCGGGGGGGTCCCGGCATAGCGTTGGCTCGACGCTCTCGCGGAAGTGTGCAAAGGAGGAAAGAGGAAGAAGCCCCGTACCGGGCTGGCGTGGTGTCCCGCTCCCCTCCTGAGCAGCAGCAGCAGCAGCCAGCGAGCGAGCAGCGCTTGGGAGCTGCCCGCTCACTAAGCCACCTGGGTGACACACTTATAGGAGGAGGGTTTCGGGGGAAGTTCACGGAGGGGGAACGAACAGGGCAAAGCTGGATATGGGGGCTGCGAGGACTTTATGGGTATCCGCGCATCCTAAATGCGCTTGCGTCCTCTATTTGTGTCTACGCATGCGTGTGCGTTGCATGTGTGTTTGCTTGTGAGGGCATGTGTGCGTGCGATTAGTGGTCTCCTTACTGTGCAAGAGGTGGTCTACGTAAGTGTAACGCGATCTTGTCTATTCAATGCTGCGGCTATGTCGTGGCTACTTCGCACCTCTCAGTGCGAAACACTTTTTTTTTTTTACTTGCATGTCCGTATCGTTAAATAGCGGGTCAACTGCGATCATGGGAACCCCTACATGAGTATCCGATGAAGTTGGCGTTGAGCGACAGACAAAGTCGGGGGAATGAAGGCCTGCGCGAGGGGAAATTTAAACAAAGTGTTTCCCGAAACATTTAGGCCGAGTGCCCTTGGTGTGGTGGAAAGTCAACTTAGTTTCGCATCTCATGGAATTGTCCCAACAAACCCGTCGAAGTAGGTAAACACCTACAGATCTATACACCCTTAATAAGGAGTAGTGGGAGGTACTACTCGCCAGCTCGGATCCAGGAGAGCAACTATAGCTCTCATCCAACTGGTCCGGCGGGCAGCAAAGGCCAGCGGAGCCCTGGACTAAGGGCCCCGACCACATCGACTACTACTTCTTTTGGCAATTAAAGTTTAATGAATGGATGAATGAACGAACTTCCGAAGCGCCCAAGAGGTTGAATATCACCGGCCCTCACCTTTCTGAAGCCGTGGCCATGACCGTTGTAATGATCACATTTTCGGAGAGGTAGTGACGACCACGGTTTCATATAAGTGAGAACCTCTTGCCCTCTAATCGATCAAGTCTTTTTTTTTTTTTTGAAGCTGCGGTCATCACTACGGTGATCACCACGGCTTTAGTTAAAGTGCGGCGAGAAATAATGAATTTATCAGTCCTTCCCTGAAATTGATCACCACCTTTATGAACATATGTGGACGGTATAACGTAAAATGATTCCAAACTGTTTTGATTCCAGACTCCTGACGACAAATTTACGTAACCACCGACGCAAGCATCGGGCGGTGACCCGCAGCGTTGTCTGAACAACCCAATCAAACACTCTCCTCGTTTATAGGAGGTCACCTTTGTTCGCTTTCAAAACCAATAACATTGCCTACACTCAGCGGTTTTTCTTATCTAATTGGCTGACAAGAGGCGAGTAACACGCTCTAGTGGAGAAGGTTTCGATGGGGCTGAGCCAGCACAGTGAAAATAGGTAACCGCATGAAGAGGTGGTGCCGGCTTCTCCGATTGGTCCGCTTCGCCTTACTTAGCTTGCGGTGGCTGGTCGCAAATCGCGGCGGCGTGCAACGGAAGGATAAGAATGCCGCTTAAACGGATCATCAGCAAGGAAGAGTTGGCAGAGCGATGTGGTATGCATGCCGAAAGGTTCCGATAACGTTTTACTGCCACGCAAAAAGGTTTATCAAGCGCAAATAAATACATGCTCACCGGCAGGTGCGAGTAGCGAGGGCCTGAGCGATCGGCCTGCAGCCATCTTCTATTCCTTTCGGAACTGGGAAGTCTGAGGCTATTCAGAAAAATTTTCAGTTTTGTTCGGCATATTATTGCATTTTTTTTCGCGTACACGTCACTTTGACGTGGTGAGTTATCGCGGTTTTGTGAGATCGCGTGACAGACAGGCGAAGTGGGCGTAGCCAGAAAACATTGGACCAATAACAGAGGGCCAATGGTGAAAAGGCGTCGAATCAGGAATGATTATTTTTCTTTTGTGCCTTTAATCATACATAATCAGTGTGTACACGTTATATCAGATTGGGAGCTATCGCGGTTTTCATGACGTCGCGTGACGGACAGGCGAAGTTGGGAGTGGCCCGAAAATGTTTTGACCAATCGTGGTGGGCTGAATGCAGAATTGGAATCAAAACAGTTTGGAATCATTTTACGTTATAGCGCCCATGGTCATCAACCTAGTTAAGAACACGATACCAAGATACAGCACTGAGGAAGATAAAAAGAAACTCACTTAAGCATTGAAGTACACAGTTCTGCTGTAGCATGTTCACTGCTATCTCTTTATTTCTCGGCAGTATTCTGTCAAGAAGGTTTGCAGTGTTTCATACAGTGCTGCAAACCAGACAAGAATTATTTTCCTTTAGGCAAATGATTTCCGCCAGAATCCGCGCGAAGGGGTGGAAGAATTGTGAAATAAAACGTTGGCGTACAGCTAAAGGTAGACTGAAGCTACACAGCACGAAAAACCGTTGTTTCTGCGTGCGGCAACCAAAGTGGTATCAATTTGCCTTACATTCTCCCCCCCCCCCCCCCCGCGCCATTTTCTTTTTTGTTAGTCTAGCGTAGTCGCTTTCCTTTTATCGTCTGCGCCTCTCTTTTTCTGGTCACCCCGTCGAACAAGTACATACAGCGGCCAGTTGTTCTGCCCTATACAGACACGACAACGCGCACACGCGCGCGAAACCGAGTCGATATTTCTTTCTCACTAATTGGGTGCAGTACAGCGTAAGCTGCTAGTCTCGTCATCCAACGTAGCGAGCAAGCTACGGTAACGTTAAGCTCGACCTTTATGCACTGCAAATCCATCCGCGATCCGAATCTCATCCATCCTGTGTCGCTCATAGGAACATTACCGGTGAATCGACCACGGAACTTCTGGTTCTGAGGCCGAATTCGCAACGCTTTTCGTTCGCAAGTGCTGTTTGCAGAAGCGTATTGAATCGGGCCAGTTGGTGCATCCTGTAACCCGCAGGAAAGATTGTTATAGGACGAAGGCGGGAATAAACGATGCGAGGCGTTGTGTCATTGGGCGATGGCTTTCCCTATGTAGTAAATATCCGATTGGTTAGTGTCCACTTATAGGAACAAAACTTATAGCCAAAGAATATTTTGTAGGTACGGGTACTGTGCCCGTATATTAGCAAGTTGATGGCATCCTTAGCGGAGGCGGCTTGCCAATGACAAACAGCACTAACGAACGGAAAACTTTGTGACTTCGGCCCGCTGGTTCTCTTCCTGGGTAATTGCTGGCGGGTTAGGCCCGTAACTTCCGCTGCGCTGCACGGAATTGATGAGACGGAGTGTGGAAGACACCTATATCGCCGCCGCATCTCAACCGGCCCCGTGTCCCCGATTTTAGATGCAGGGCGATGCAAGTTTGGTGGCCGAGTGCAGATGCGCGGCGCTGTCCCTCCTGTTGCTATGCGGGGTGGCCACTCACCTCCTCGAACACCACGACGACCACTGACCCGCAAACGAAAGCGCTGCGCCTTGTGTGTAGGTCAGGGAAGTGAAGGGCTCTCGTTCGTTTCGCCCGGTCGTTTTCTCCTTCGGTTTGTTTCCGGTGCTCTCGTTTTGCCTTCGTCGCTTCTCGCAACCTTGCGAGACTCGTGTGCGCTACGACCCTCCGCCCAGCTATAAGACACTATGCCCCAGCATCGAGTAACGCTTCCCTTGACTGCGATACGGAAAAACATCGTCGCACGAATCCGTTACAAGCACTGAAAATAACGTTATAGGTATACGCTTATGACGATTTGGTGTGACGATGTGCGGCTGGGTGCAATTGCTGAATTTAAACCCTTTTTTTTAATCAACGGAAGGGTGATTTAAATCACTCTTGCAAGAGCAAATCTGCGAAGAAGTGCTGGCAAGTATTGAGCCTTACCCCGGAATAATCGAGCAAGGTAGCTGTAAGTTTCCAGGCATAATGCCCAATTTATCTATTATCAATGGTGGAAAAATGAGTGACCTATATATATATATATATATATATATATATATATATATATATATATATATATATATATGTGTGTGTGGTGTGTGTGTGTGTGTGTGTGTGTGTGTGGTTCTAACTTCTCTATCGTTTTTGAGGTCCTGTATATATACATACTTTCTTTTCAACGACAGTGGTAAGCTACCAGTCAGGATTTGGCCATGCCTACCGTATGCACTCTAACCCAATTCTATCCTTCTGTAAATTTCCTTCTCATGATCAGGGTCCCCCGTGAGTAATTGACCTAGATAAACGTACTCCTTTGCATACTCTAGATGCTGACTGGCAATCCTGAATTTGTGTTCCCTTGCCAGACGATTGAACATTACCTTTGTCTTCTGCATATTAATCTTCAACCTCACTCTTACAGTTTCTCGGTTAAGATCCTCAATCATTTGTTGTAATTCGTCCCCATTGCTGCTGAATAGGCCAATGTCATCTGCGTACCTCAGGACGTTCATTAAAGTTTTACATCCATCCATCCTTCTGTAAGCCGAAGGTTGCTGAGATATTCGCCGTTGATCCTCACTCCTTAGCCTTCCCACTCTAATGGCTTGAATACTTCTTCTAAGCATGCAGTGAATAGCATTGGATATATTTTGTCTCCTTGCCTGACCCCTTTCTTGATATGGAAGTTTGTACTTTTCTTGTGCAGAATCAAGGTAGCTGTGGAATCTTTGTAGATATTTGCCAAAATATTCACGTATTCCTCTTGTATTCCTTGATTACGCAACGCCTCTATCACTGCTGGTATCTCTACTGAATCAAATACCTTTTCATAATCAATGCAAGCCATATAGAGAGGTTGATTGTACTCAGCAGATTTCTCGATTACCTGATTGATAGCATGGATGTGATCCATCGTAGAGAATCCCTTCCTGAAGCCAGCCTGTTCTATTAGTTGACCTAAGTCAAGTGTTGCCCAGATTCTATTGGAAGTTATCTTGGTGAATATTTTATACAACACTAAAAGGAAGCTAATGGGCCTATAGTTATTCAATTCTTTAACGTCTACCTTTTTATAGATTAGTATAATGTTGGCATTCTTCCCGTTCTCTGGTACACTTGAAGCTTTCAAGCATGATGTATCCTCCATCTTTGATAAAATCGACTGTTATTCCATGTTCTCCTGCCGCTTTTCCCTGGATCATGTTCTTGCAAGTCCTTTCTAACTTCATCGCTAGTTATAGAAGGAATCTCTGTATTCTGTTCTTCCCTACAGTATAGAATTCTTCCGCTGATTTTACTGTATCATCGAAATTGCTGATGATATTACCCTCCTTATCTTTCAGTGCATACATCTTACCTTGTCCTATGCCAAGTTTTCTTCTCACAGATTTCATGCTGCGGCCATTTATTACTGCTTCCTAAACCTTTCCCACGTTATAATTTTTTACTTCTTGTTCCCTTACTTTCTTCTTCTTGATCAGTTTGGTCAGTTCAACAAATTCTATATGATCTCCAGAGTTGGACATTTTCATGCTTTCTCGTTTCTTCATTAGTTCTTTTGTTACTTGGGAAAGCTTACCTACTGGTTGCCTTGGTGCCTTACCTCCCAGTTCAAGTTTACAAGATTCCTATCGCATGCAAGCGTTTCTATATTGCTCAAACGGGCCGGTGCGTCAATGACCGCATGCGCGAACATTCAAACAAAGTTAACAAACAAGCTAGACATATAGTCAATTGTCGCTGCACTACAACGAATGCGGCTGCAAGCCGTCTTTTTAAGATTTTACCTTGCTGTCACGATGAACGCGCACGTCTTATTTCAGAAGCCTTTCACATCCATAACAGTGGCGACGCTTATGTAAACTTCCCCTCGATTTCACTCCTTCCGAAGGAGATAGCTTTCCTTTCTCATAGATTACAATTCATTGCCCGTGCGCATGCTGAATTTCAGTTTTTTCAGTTCCTTGCGATAGTTAGTGGTAGAGTGTGTATATATATATATATATATATATATATATATATATATATATATATATATATATATATATATATATATATATGGTTGAGATTCATCTGAAATCTGATGATACAATCGATCATCTGAGGTCTGTTGAGATTCATCTGAAAATCACGCAAAACTTTAACAAGGGAGTCGCACGCACCGGAAGCTGTTTTCGAAGTTCAAAAAGCGTTCGCTGAGCGCGGACTATTTTCCACGCGGGCAGACTCGAGTGTGTACGATAAGCGAAGTGAACGCAACACGACCTACATACTCAGCAGGATGAGACGACAGAAAGAATAAAAACACTTGGTTGTTAGTCAGCGCTGTGGTCTGTCTCCTTCTCTTCGTCCTGTCGTTATAGAGCTGTTTTCTGCTCGTATTCCACCGCAACTCAAGTAGCGCTTCCGCATGTAAAAATTGGAATTCTCTGCCCGTTAACATTCGTTCCGTATCATTAAACGAGTTTTTGGTTGCCACTGGCGAACAACTTGCTAACGTGTAATTGCTTTATCTGTATTATAGTCCTTTTTGTGTGCACACGTCCTTGTCGGTATAGGCGTTCGCGCATCAACACAGATCCAACCCTTAACTTGCATAACAGAGCTCTAGCATGACGGGGCAAGCCTCGACCACGAACACGGGGAGGGAACGATACTTTTGCCACACGTTGGTCTGGGTGCTGCTTTAGGAGGTGGCAGTTGTCAGCTTGCTCCCTCCCTATTTCCTTTGTGTCCTTGTGTGTATATGTGTACATACCAAATAATGATAATAATTTTCTGTATGTGCTTACTTTTCAATGACACTTGGTTCAATTATTTTCTTTTATTTGCTCCGTTGTCTTTTACTGATAATGTGCAACGCTTTCCACTCCTGCTACAGCCCTAAATTAGGGCAGCAGTATATGTAAATAGACGTAAATAAATGCATACAGAATAAAATAAAAAGTAAAAGCACATCCATCTTGGTCTATATTCACGCATTTATATTAAACAATAAATCAAAACCTGATTTTGTATTGACATCCTCGCGGGAAAAAAAAACAAAGAAGAAAGATTAATAATAGCATGACTAGAGATTATTTCCTGCTTACGGACTTTTCATGCTACTCGTGATGAAAGGTTAAAGATAGCGTAACCACCAGACTGTAAATAAAACGCTCGCACACGCACAGAGCTGTTTCTTGGTTCCCCACCAAGAAACAGCCCTTACAAAAGTTGTTACAGAAATTATGTTGTGTTTCTGTTGACTTTGATATACTTTGTGTTGAGATTCATCTGAAAATCACGCAAAACTTTTGTCCACGCAAAAACTTTTGTCCACGCACCGGAAGCTGTTTTCGAAGTTCGAAGAGCGTTCGTTGAGCGCGGACTATTTTCCACGCGGGCAGACTCGAGTGTACGATAAGCGAAGTGAACGCAACACGACCTACATACTCAGCAGGATGAGACGAATAGCGGCTGAATGCACGGATAGAATATCATATGGTTTCCTACAAAAATTACTATACACTGTATAGCGGCCAAGGTTTGTGAGTGATGGCGCTGGCTAACACTCCCAGGGTTAATTCTAGTAGTATAACATAAATACCCCAGAAAGTAGGATGGGAAAACGGCGCCGCGGTAGCTCAATGGTAAGAGCACCGCACGCGTAATGCGAAGACAGTGGGATCGTTCCCCACCTGCGGCAAGTTGGTTTTTTCATCCACTTTAATTTCCTTTAATTTATCATTTCTTTAATTAACTTAGTAAGTACAAGTATTTTCCACTGTGTTGTCCTTGGTGACTATGTTTGTTGGCTTCCTATGATATACACTGTATAGGTGTATAGGTGCACGAGGGTGTAAATCGGTTTACAACTCACGCCCTCACACCCATAGGCTGTAAGGGTGTCAATTATAGACAAGATTTACACCCCTATATGTACCCTTAAGAGTGTAAATTAGTTTGCAGCGTAGGAAACAGTTACCCTAGTATCAGCGGTACTATAGCAATTATGGCGGTTCACCTAGCACAGCAATGATGGGCCGTACATGGGTTTGCTCCATTCACTTGGCTTCGAACCACTTTGTGACATTGCAAATTGACAATTTTTAATAGTATACTGCGCTGTAAATGCGGCAATTCGCAATGATTATGCACGCGTGCACAAACTTATTGCGTTCATTCGTCGAGAATATATATATATATATAATTTCTTGAAAATTTAGCAAGATACAGCGTAATACCTCCAGAAGAACATCTTTTAGACAAATTCATGAACTACCCATTATGGCAGCTGAGCGGTCGAAGGGCCAAGCTTTCTTCTATAGTATATATATATATATATATATATATATATATACACTTGAAGGAAATTTGGCACGATTGCTTTTGTAGGAATCTGTATGGAGCGAGTCACAGTTAGCTATAAGCAAGGGTCCGAAAAGAACGCTATCGTGCGCTCACAGCGTCGTCCTGATAAAAGGCATTTTAATTATCATATTTAATTCAGGGAACATCCCAGCTACGGCACTACAATCAAACAGCAGACGAGAGACACGAACATAGATCATATATCCACGGCCTAACGAACATCGATTTTGTTTCGTCCGCGCCAGAGTTGGAAGACAACTTCCTGCGCCCACCCGTTACATCGTCCTCCACCTGGGAGTTTCATTATGGGGACATTAGATTGTGCCGACGTAGTAGTCAACAGGGACCGCGTCTTCTAGCCAGTAGTCTCATCTTACGGATTGTTTCAAACTTCGAACTTGCCTCGCAGTAGTCTCACAGAAAGATGCGACTCCTCCCACAAAAACAAGGTATTGATTCATTGATGCCGGTTATTATTAACAGCGGACATAATCACTTGTCACTAATGAAATAACTACACGACTTTGCGATATAACTAGAATCTCCATAATACATAAAACAGCCATAATAAAATATTACAAATACATTACTCTGCTCTGCCCTGCTCACTCTTAGAATCGAAGACAGTGCGCTATATACGTTATCTATATTTTGCCTCAATATCGCCTTTCTTTCTCTTTTTTCTAATGTTCTTCTTTCTTCTCCCCCTCTCTCTTTTGGTTTCATAACTTCTGCCTTGTTTCATTGTTCTGCCTGCCAACTCCAAAAGATTTACGGATTAGGACAGGTGTATAGACGCCACTGCCTATCTCCGACAGCGTTATTGATCGAAGTGATGCTATATTTCACGACGCTTCACTGCATTACCACACAGAATTTGGGGGCTTAAAATGGAAGGGTTACTGGTCGGCCACGCACAGCTATGACTTTCAACATCCGCTGTGCCGTTTTATGATGGCTTCGTATTTTTAGACGCTCATGTGTCATCCGAATCGGTAGACAGAGAAACCAGTGCAGTAAGCGACGCAATCAAATCAGAAACGAAGTGGGTAGGAGAAAGGCTGGTGGTTTGTTCTGGAACATTTTATGTTATGCCATGTTTGCGTTATAAATCAATCAGAGTGGACGTTCTGTGAATCATTCAGAGCTGGCAAGATGGCGGAATATGACAGAGAGAGACGGAGAGGGGTGTTCCAGATTGGCACTAATGGCGTGATATTTTTCTATGCGTTCTTGCAGAGTTTTCTGCGGGCGTTTTCTGCTCGGTCCAACTACTATAATATAGGAAAAGAGCAGTGCGCCCTCCCACCCACACGCTTCACATCATCATCATCATCATCATCATCATCATCATCCTCATCATCATCATCATCATCATCATCATCATCCTACATATTATGTCCACTGCAGGACGAAGGCCTCTCCCTGCGATCTCCAATTACCCATGTCTTGCGCTAGCTGATTCCAACTTACTCCTGCAAATTTCCCGACTTCATCACTCCACCTAGTTTTCTGCCGTCTTCGACTGCGCTTCCCTTCTCTTGGTATCCATTCTGTAACTCTAATGGTCCACCGGTTATCCATCCTAGGCATTACATGACCTGCCCAACTCCATTTTTTCTCTTAATGTCAATTAGAATATCAGCTATCCTCGTTTGCTCTCTGATCCACACCGCTCTCTTCCTGTCTCTTAACGTTAGGCCTAACATTTTTCGTTCCATCGCTCTTTGTGTGGTCCTTAGCTTGTTCTCGAGCTTCTTTGTAACCTCCAAGTTTCTGCCCCATATGTTAGCACCGGTACGAATGCAATGATTGTACCCTTTTCTTTTCAACGACAGCGGTAAGCTCCCAGTGAGTATTTGGTAATGCCTGCCGTATGCACTCCAACCCAATTTTATTCTTCTGTAACATTCACGCTTCATACTTGAAGGAAAAAAAAACAAAGAAAGAGAGAGAGAGAGAGAGAGATGCAAATATTACAAAATATCTTTCTGAAAACTGTAAAGCTGGCTTTTCTGCCATGCATAAACGCCCATAACGCTGCAGCAGCCACAGTACATAATGAATGCTGGACAGCAGATGAATTGTTCTTACACCTATTCATCTTTTCCCAGTGCAACTTATTCTTAATCTTATTCTTTGTTTTGAAAACATAAATTAATGTAGGAGACGAAGAACAACGCACGAGTTGCACAGTCATCAACGTTTTTTAAATTGTGCTGGCCGCCACATCTCGGGCCATTTGTGTGCTGTGGGAAAGCCAGCCAGCATTGTTCAGAAGACTCTCTTACGTTGTCCTCTCTCCAGAATAGAAGTACAGATGGAGCTGCAAACATGCAGGTGTTAGGGAGCTTAGATACGCCCGAGACGGATTTGCGTATTTTTTTAATATTTTGCCCTAAGTACACAGCTTTTGTGGAATACATCATAAAAGCACTTAATTACTTAAACTATGATTTACCTTTAGGCGTAGCGAGCAAGCAACAGCTAATTTGGAACAGCAGATACGGACAAGCCACATACTGTTTCTAGAGCACAGTTAACTTTTCAGCGACACTGCTTTTACCGCCTTCGCCGGTTTCAAGAACTTGTCTGTATGAATTTGATCGAAGCAAGTAAACCTTGCTGCGTCCTTTCACCATAAGAACACTTCCAACGGAAGGTTTAGAGACCGATGGAGGTTCGGAGACCGCTGAGCGAAAGATTTCCGAGAACAGATATTCCGTAATACTTGACGCAACATTCGTAAATTCGCAAAACAAGCGCAACTCCGAAAGATTTATTTTAAAATTCCGGTTTCTAGGCAGATAGACATATGTTTCAACTGTCGTTAACAAACTGTTGCTAACGGTGCAAACTTTTACGCAACACGACGCTCCTTTATTTATGGTTACCGCATTCAAATTACGTGAATTTACCTCGTACCCTAACCGCAGATCTCTTTAGGAGCCCGGGATTGGCGAAAAAAAAAAATCAGCAGCCATTTTCCTGTCGAGAAAATAGAAGTAGGCGAAGCTTGTCGTGTGTGTACCTGACTACTACTTTTCGCTCTTCGCTGACGGCGAGCCTCGGCTACGGAAGCCCTCACGGTCGGTTCGGCACGTCTATGGGTATGTCGACAACGGTGGACCAAGTCCGCCCTTATCGCCTGCGTTCGACGTCTCGAGTTTGCTCGGCGGCGTGGTTAGCAGCATTCGCCCGGCATTGCCGCTTGCGAGTTCTTCGAAATTAAGTTCTTTCAAAATTAAATCTGTCCATCCCGTAAGACAATGAATGGCTCATAACCCCTTAAGCAATGGCTCATAACCCCGTAAACGCAGCCTCCCCATTACGACGGCAGAAGAGAAGTGAAATTCTACGCTGGAATGATGAGCAGCAACGGAGCCAGCTGTGGCAGAAGACGACGACGAACGCGGGAGAAGTGGCACGAGCGCGCGCCGAGCACGAGCGCAACCCGAAGGGCGCCAACGAGCCCGCTGTCGAAGAAGACGACGGCGCTCGAGCCAATGCTGATGATGATAGTTTTCCGCGTACACTGGCCCCAACCCAAGTGAGCCAATGCAAGCTTCGCTTGAAAAACAAATGATTATACGCCGCTGTAGCCCATTGGATATATGGCGTTGCGCTATACTTAGCTTGTGGTCGTGGTTGCGACCCCCATTAAATAAATAAATAAATAAATAAATAAATAAATAAATAAATAAATAAATAAATAAATAAATAAATAAATAAATAAATAAATAAATAAATAAATAAATAAATAAATTTTTGTTTTAACTATTTGACATTCTGCATTTTCCAAACTGTTGCGCTCTACCGGGCCTAGGCCGGCAGCTAAATGAACATCAGACCAATATCGCAGGCACCAAAGAACTATGTTTATTACCAGCTCGGAAATATATGTAAAATAAGAAAGAGAAAGAAGGAAGAGAGAGAGAGACAACAGACGCATGCGCAGAGAAGCGTCATTCGGACCAGACTTGTCTGCAGCACAAACGTACTGTTCTTGTATTATGCATTTATTGGTTGTATAACTTCCTGACATTAGGTCCCCATATACAGTCTTGCGCTCTAAGACTTCGTTCTGTAAAACTATTTATGTATTTTCCCACGCATGAAATAAAGAACACTGGCAGAAAAAAAAACAAGAGATAGCACCACCGCAGCATTTTGTTGTGCCAAATAGGACTCTACGTAGTTTGGTTGCGATAGAACAGCGAAGCGAGCCGGCACGGAAGAAGCACGCCATATCATCGTCAGTGCCCCAGTCGAAGAATTCGCTCCGATCATCGGGCCATTGTGCCTGCACCACGCTTCTATCCCTCTCTCTCTCTCTCTCTCCAGTCAATGTGACACTATACACACCCTCCACGGAATAAAGCCACTGTCGCTGTCGAGTCACTAGAAGAAGAAATGATTGAGCACCGAACCCCGGCAGTTGCGCCGCCAGAATCGTGACAGAGGGAGCTTGTATCCGTGGGCGGTCCCCGCGAAAATCTCTTTGCGCGTTTTGATCTCTCGTTTTCTTTCTTTTCTTTTTTCTTTTTTTCTTTTTTTTACTTTTAATACTGCTTCTGATGGTTCGCCTCTTCTTCCTGAAGTGGCGTGGGCCGCGGGCTGCAAAACTGAAAACGTTACGGTATAAGCAAGCTGATATTCTCTTAAAGGAAACAACAAATATTATCCGTGGTCATTGCATTTCTTTGTCGTGCAGACCAATGGACGTTTGGCTAACAGATTGTACATTTTCATTGCAAATTTAGTAGGCTTCGACAACTTCTCTGGAGATCTTATTATATGACTGAATAGTCTGTTTCAGATATGTACACTACAAACAGATGCACATCCTGTGGCGAAGTTGCCACACTTAATCATATGTTATGTGAATGTCAGGACACAACAAACAATTCGGGCAGTGCCGACACCTCCGTCTCTTCAACCACCGCCAGCCTCCGCTCGCGTCGGAAGACCGCACTGCTCAGCTCGAACCTGACAGTACAGCTCTGGACCGTCCAGCGAGCCGAGGAAGCCGCTTCGAGACAAGGTCTCGGAACCGCGTCCACGGCGGATTCCCAGACCCACTAAAAATACGCCGGACTCAAATCTTATCGATTTTATAATAAAGTTTACGTTCTTCGAGTCAAAAGTTAATTTGTCTGCATGATAGAGAATTACATTGGTAGACTCAGCTATATGCAGGTGGCCGACAGTCCGCGCGGCCGGTCGTCGCCGCTGTATTCCCATATTCTGCGAGACAATGAAGAAAGGACGATAGGAGAGAACGAAGTTATAGGACGACGAGGAAGAATACAGAATAAATATACTTAATATGTCGCAGTCAGTGTCATCTGGACGATTCATTCAATGTGTCTGCAGAGGCAAGAAAAAAAACGACACTCCCTAATGCGAAATTTGAGAGCAGCTGTATACGTGTTTTCATTTCGCGATATAAATTGGCTGGCGCGGACAATCTGTCTCGTGCGGCAAGTTGCAAACGGAGCGATGTGCGACGCGACCGCCGCGCTAATCTGGAGATCGCTAGAGCGAGCGCGTGGGTGACGCGTGGGCGCGATTCACAGCAGCCGCCGCCGACAAATCTACCAGACGACGCGCGCTACTATGGCGCCATCTCGTAGCCGTCGTCGCCGCACTACTCTTTTCTTCTCACGCTTTCGCCATACCCTCCTCCTCCGCTTTCCGCCTCATAGTTCCGCTGCACTCTCCTCTCCGCTCTCCTCCTCGTGTCTTTCATCCCCCGCAGCAATCCACGTTCACTTTCATCTTTCGCTGGGCTCGTTCGCTCGGTTGCGCCGCCGCCGCCGACGCTCGCCGCACGATGCGCTCTAAAAAGAAAACTTCAAAATGGCTTGCTGTTTCTCCAGATTACATTTTCTTGAATTTGGCTGCAGTGAGTGGCTGCGCGCCGCTCATGCCGACAGTTCTACCTATATCCGAGGGTTGTGCCTAAACTTATGCAAAAGTTAGCATAACATTTTTATTAATTGTCACACGTTGTTCCAGTTCTACATGCTTGTAGAGAAACTATTTTTCAATACAGACATACTACTGAATGTAGTATCCATCACAAGAGATGCATTTGCGCCAACGTTGAACCCAATGCTCGAATGCTCTTCGAAAAAAAAATCCAGCTGTGCACGAATCAATTCGTCCACTCGCTGGTTATTCTTGTCACTGGTGGCATTTAATTTATGGTCTCCTACTGCGTGTTTATCTTCAGCGCTCGTTTCCCCTCATTTAAACATTTTCATCCATCTCTGCACATTGCTCTTGTCAATGGTGTATCCGTAAATATTCTGTAACCTTCCGTGAATGTCGGAGAGACTGCACCCCCTCCTTGGCCAAAAACTCAATGACAACCTTTTGCTTCTGCTTGGAATCCATTAGTTACCTGCAATGAAAAATCATGAGATATTATAGAGGAAGATTTACTCTACAAACAAGTAGAATCTGAAAGACGTATATCAGTCAATAAACAAGTTATGCCAACTTTGGATTACTTTTGGTACGTCGATCTCGTTCCTATTTATATATGTTCATCAATAAATCTTTCAATCGAGTGCAATTTTGTCTCATCCACTGGACTACTTGAATGAGCTGACATTATTTGCACGCCAAATCGAAGTGTGTTGTTAGCTAATTAACAAAGTTCTATTAATTCGCCTTTCTTTACTCACTTTAGTGCACATGTATAAACTGCGGTTTCGAGGCCGAGAAATCGTGAAGTGTTATCCACTTAGCAGAAATCCTGACTTGGAAACAGTTTCGAAAATTTTCATAATCAAAATTTGTGGTTAAATGCAATGACGTTGCAGTTACTGCTCATCAGTACTTTATTTTTCCTGTACTTTGTCCTATTGGCTACCCTGCTCATCGAGGGATGGTGCGGGTGAGTGTGTGTGTGAAAGGGGGAGGAGTGAGAGAGAGGGAATAAAAGAGTTAGGTCAGTCACGTGCTCTAGACAAGGCGCATCGTGTCTAGTATACAGTCGGGGCACTCAAGTATATCGCCTTCTCGTACTGCTGAAGAGCTCGCGTGACTTTCTGGGCTATAGTGAGCGGTGAGACCAGGCTTTCAAGGCCTTAGTTTATTGCAACCTTGGGAATTAATTACACGCTTTAAGATTTTACCAGGGACTCACTAATCTCTGCACTTGGACTGCTCACTACAGACAAAATTTTACTTCCATCCAACGTCCAACCTACAACTCTCAACGACAGGTTCTACGTATGAGTTTTCGCCGCTTAGAAGACAGACCGTCCTCCGGGACTAAGATCATGGGACCTTGACCGCATACCTCTTCTACGCACAAGGCCACCAAAATGCTATAATGTGCTTTTTGAAGACAACCGGACTAGATGATCGAGCGCTTGCTAGTGAACATAAATACGTGAGTGAACATTTATTTGCGGGTGTGCGCACAATGATTCTTCTTCTTCCTTCGTATCTTTCTTCCCCCTTTCCTACGTGTAGAGTAGCCAATTGGGTGGGACCTTGGTTAACCTCCCTGCCTCTCTCCCTCACACACACACCACGATATCTATACTGTGAGGATTCTTTCTAAATATTTTTTGCGAACACAACCTCTGGTGATGTCGGGAGCATTTACAGAGTTATTGGAGTTCGTGTAAGTCGTGCATGGCAACCAAGTAACCGGGACCGATGCGGCAAAAAGCGTGGATGAGACCAAGTGCATGGAGTTGAAGTACCTCGTGGCCACACCAGAAACTAAGACAAACATGGTCAGGCTGGCCACCGAATTCGGCCTTAGTAGAGAAATTACAGGATTGTTCTTCACCGTAGGACGCTACGAACATGGAATCGTGATTCAAGTCAAGTGTTCTCGCGCTTTTTCAACAGCTGCCGCCGTAAAATGTAGTCGGATGAAGGAATGATAGCCAGCTCCCTTCCGTCCGAAATGATGAACCCTGTAGCCCCAATCCGCTGGCGCGCAATACGCAGGAAGCAGTCGCCGTGAGCTCGTCCACGTCTAAAATGAGCCCTTCTCACACGAACTTCCCCGCTTTTGGAGGGCAACGACACGTTTGTTTCTCACGGGCTCTCTCTCCCAGTTTCGCGCAACAACAACGACAACAATAGCAGCAATCGAGAGAGGGCCGGCCAGGTGGCACAAATTTGGAGTTCTGGGGGTCCCTAATTTTCCGAGCTCGACCACCCCCCCCCCCCCCCCCCCCCCTCTCCTTGCCGTGGAACGCATATCCGTGTCTGCACGCAGCGATCGAGGGATCGCGCAGGTGCGGGCGTGTATAATTCATTAGGAAGCCGTTGTTTCGTTGCCTTCGTCGGCGCTCACGTTATGCCGCGCGGGTCACGAAGGGCATATAGCGCTCTTTCGCAACGCATCTTGGCAAATATGCTGCTTAAACTCTGCGGAACCAGCAAAGCAGTCAATATCCTAACCGCGCCTCCTCTTCCTTCAGATGTTCCCGCCCTCCTTCCTATCCTTCGGGGAGGCTACGGTTCCCTGCACTCCGACTCTCCTCTCTCTATCTCTCTCTCTCTCGGTTTTGACTGCGTCTTCCTCCGATATTTCCCAGCTCGAAGAAGGGGCAGAGCCCGACAGCGGTCGTGAGAGATGGGTCCGCCGACGCCGCCGCCAGAGCGGGTGCGCGCGCGCAGAGCTTCCTCGGCGCGATGAATCGGCGGGCTATACGACGTTGTGTCGCCGTCTTTCTCTTTTCTTTTCTCGCGCGCGAGGGTGGTGGTTTGCGGGCTGCCGCTGGAGGCGTTGGCCCGGAGCGGAAGCAACAGCGGCGCGGCTGCTCGCCGGCCACCACCACCGCCACCACTCTTCGTCGTCGCTGGCACGAAAGGGGGGGGATTCCCGGCGACCGGCCTTGAACCGCGCAAGCAGGCAGGCCTGGTAAAACGAGCGACGCTAGCGCGCTCTGCCTCCGGGTCTTCGACTCCGGCCAGCCCGAGGCCCTCGGCGGCGTCTAATGACGTCGCCCACCCCGTGCGACGACCTCGCACCGGGGCTGCTTGGCAGTGGTGCACACCGGAACAAGGGGGAAAAAAAATGAATTGAAGGAACAACAACGAGAGGTCCACGTGGCGATGGAAGCCGCTCGATGTTAACAGTTCCATTCCGTGGGAACGCGAATGCCCTTACTGGATGTGTGACCCCGTTCAGGACCTGGTCAGAAGCCAACAGACACTGGAAGCATTGAAACATATAATTTTCTTCAGCGAGCTTTATTCTTTTTTGGTAGTTTCTTAACTAAAACCACACACCTCAGTTTTTTGAAGTTCTTCCTTTCCGCGACTTGACCGGGCACTCGGCTGTGCCTTTTGCGCATGTTCCTTGTTCATCGTTTGGACTGTGTGCTCATGGCGTGCCTGCAGTCCTACTTCTCTGTTAGTTGTCTGCACTGTGCAGAGCCGGATTGAAAATTTGGCTGGTCTGGGGCCGGTGACCTCCACGGCAGCGTAATTTACCTGCTAGCCCCGGTGCAGTGTTGGCATGCGAATACATATTGAGAATAGTGCCAGAAAGCTGCAAAAGCTTTTGTTTGTTCCTATCAATAGCAACGGCCATACTTACTTGCATCTAGAGTGTTTTGCTTGCCATATGAAGAAAATGTCCAATGTCCGAAGTACTCCTCTGCTGCGTCTTAATCGGATGCGTGTCAGACATTCCCTGGGACAAAGACGGCCCGCGAAAATCCGCTCAAGGGGTGTCGTGCTGTTGCTGGTCCACATTTACGGAGCGCTTGCTCACTAATGGGGATAAGCAAGGAATGGGGCCGGCAGGAGGCATCATAAAATAAATACTTATTCGAAGAGCAGCAACGAAAAAAAGTAAGAACAAAAGTAAAGTCTAGGTAAGCTCGTTGACGCTGGCGTGAGCATTAGGTCGTCTTCCTCGTCCTTACGATGGCCTTCTTCGTACAGCCATCCCGAAACAATACGCCAAATGCTACCGAAGCTCTTAGTTTGTTCTCCAAATGCCACCGTTGGAGTGTAATAAAAATAAAACATAAAAAAATACAAGAACTTGCCATACAGCGTCTTTCCATCGCGTTACATTATCCTTTCAACACATCATTATCCAGACTTCCTCATTATTACTGTTTACAAGACGACGATGAAGCCCGTCATATTCTGCGTCGTCGTCACAGCACCCAAATGTTACGACGCAAAAGTGACGCCGAAGATGCATTTGTCCCTTTCAACAGTTTATATTTCTGTCAGCGCCAGCCTTAAATATATTGCGTGCTGCATTGGTAAAGTATATTAACATCGTACGGAAGTAAACAGGCGAGAGGAGATTTTGATAATATTCACCTAACCTCGCCGTCTATATTCTGCGCTAGGTAGTCGCCTCATCACACACAGCTGAATAATTATCTAATCATGTTTAGATCTTGTGTCGACAAGCCCATATCCCAACATGTGTTGTTTACACCGCCAACGTGTGATGCGCGTGACGTACTAATGAAGTTGTTCATGTTCTAATGTTACGCTGTTCTATTTCTTTTGTATTCTCCTTCGCTTCGGAGAGCTACATTGTGTTGTTTCTAACATTAGAGAGGTTCCGCATAACGTACCTGTCTTGCAGCTAATGTGAAATCCTGACGAAAAAAATCCGTCGCAAGGCTACGGGCGGCAACTGCTGAGTTCCATGCTTCTTGTTCTCTGAGTGGCACCACTGATGGCGTACTTAACAGCGCGAGCACAAACTGAATTATTAATCAAATCTTCTAGCCAGTGTAAAATTTGTTTATTCGAGCCGTGCATCGAGGACAAGCACAGTGATTGCAGTAAATCGTCAACCTCATAATTTCGTCCCTTCCAATGCTTCCTTAATGCTCGACTTTCCAGTCGCGTCATTCGTTATCATGCAGGACTGGGCTGGAGGACTTCCGTCACCCATAAGGTTACTTATTCTCACCTTGTAAAGCATGCCGGCAAGCGCGGTTAATTTTTTCATTTTTTATAATGTCACGTCAGCACGACTCGATACTAAACAGCAAAGCGAGTGGCTCTCTCTCTCTCTCCCTGCATACCGTATTTCCTCCAGCATAACACAAGCGCCGCGAGGGACAAACATTGCCGAGAGGGAGTGGCCGCTTCGGCGGCAATAGCGGCGGCCAGCGCGATCTCACGATTCCCGCGTTCCAGCGGGTTAAACTTCTCGGAAGCGGCCAAAGGGGCGCGTGCGAAGAATAGGCGAGGAGAAAGCAGGGCGGAAACCTGCCGACGGGAAGGAAGAGGAGGGGAGAAAAACGGAGGAGGGAGGTGAGTCCACCTCGTTTCCTGCAGCTCGGTCGCTCGGTCTGTCGGTCGGACGATCGGCGCGGACTCCTCCTCGGATGCGGGTTCAAAGTACCGCGCGAGAAGACAATCCCGCTCGCTGTTTTCATATCGGGCCGAAGAGTTGGGCGGAGGAGGAGAAAAGGCGGGAGGGCTTCCGCTTGGGCGAGGAGGCGAAGGAGGAAGGGTCAAAGGGGGTCACTGGCTCCGCGCAGCGGCCACTACCACCACCAACCCCAACACCACCCAACACCGCCAAACATCTCGAGACGAGCCACGCGGAGAATCTTGGTTGCCGATGCTTCGCCGTCGCTCGAGGTCACTGACTGGCAGCCGCGGCAGCAGCAACAACAGCAGAAGCCGGCCGAGAGGCGAGCACCTCGGAGCAACGCGAGCGGGCGCAAGTCCATCGCGCTTGCATCACTGTTGCAGCAGGCAGCGGAGTATGTACGCGAGCGTCGCGTGTAGTGCACTTTCGCTAGACCTCCTCTCCCTCCTCCGCAACCATGCGGGGTGCACCCCCGTGTACCCTCTCCCTCTATTCGCGTGCCTGTCCCCGGCGAAGGAAAGGGAAGTGAAAAGGGACCGCGCGCGCGAAAAAGGCTGTTTACCCTGGCACACGCGAAAAAACGCTCGCGCGTGACCCAATCAGCAAATGGCCTCTGGAGAGCCCGTGCGGCCGGGTGACCAATGAAGACCGCTGTTTCGCGGTCGTCACACCCCGGCGGATGATGGCTCATTCGTGCGCCATCGTCGTGTACTTCGAAGGACACGTGCCGAAGACGCAGCAGCCGCGAGCCATGTTGCTACAGCGCAATAGGTTATGCGGCACTCTATATTGCTGCTCGAGTACATTCATCGCCCTAACGAGTGGCGGCAGAATATGATGTGGGGCTATTGACTCGGAGATGACTCGCGCCTGGCCGGGGTACGTAAGGCGGTTTCGCAACTCCCACTCCTTTCCCACCTCATTCGAGTATCTCATGGTAATGTACAAGCGATAAATATAGTCGAGATGATGGCTCCGAGAGCATCTGCTCACGTCGATGGTCTCAATAGCTCGGCTATAGCTAATCGAGGCAGAAATGAGCCCGTGCGTACGTTTCAACACCACGGTCGAACATTGTTGCACTGTCTCTCACGTTGGCTTTGTGGTGTCCTTTCAGAAAGCAGCTAATGCACACTTGTTCTCATTCGTGATTTCCCCGCAGAGAAGAAGGTACCATTCTGCGCACGATCCTAGAATGACATTTCTATTACGCGGTACTTGAAGTAAGACAATCATCGCACGTCTGTCTACTTTCGTGATTTCTTTCTGTACTTTCGTACGTCTATACTTAGACTGAAATAAAGATGGCTCAGTGCTGCAGGAGAGCGAGAACAATCTTATTAATTATTTGCTCGGTTCTTTCCTTCAAGTGCCTTGCTCATCAAACGTAATTACGGCTGATGCCAGATAGAGGACGTTCGCTCAAAAATTGATCAAAGCAGGACAAAATTTGTCCTGAATAACGTAACAATTTTATTCCATTTCTTTCCCTTTTCGCATTTCGTTAGTGGTCCCAGCGCCACTTGGCCATGTTGTCATAGGATGGGCAGGTTTCGAGCGGTTAATTACAAGTAAGCAATAGAATAGAGCGAAATTAATCCCTGCATTAACTAATTACCCAGGCTTGGTACGTCGCCTTCTTTAAATTGGATCCCTCACATTCCGCTACATTTGTGCATTATCGTGTATGATATTCATGAGCACATAGTCACCCGCTGCGGTAGCTTAGTGGCGATGACGTTCTGCTGCTGAGCTCGAAGTCTGGGGTTCGATCCCTGCCGCGACGGCCGCAATTCGATAAAAAAAAAAAAGACCCGCAGGTGCAACTCAGATTTGTGTGCACATTAAAGAATCCAAAGCAGTCGAAATTGTTCTGGAGTCCCTCGCTATATGGCGTGCCTCATAATCAGATCGTGGTTCTGGCCCGTGTAACCCCAGAATGTATTGAGTAAGTAGTCGTCCCGAGTTCTCACTTATTTTAATCAAAATGTCGGCGGAATGCTCTGTTCACCGAGTCTTGTTTGTAGTCTGTAGCTCGTAGTCGATTTAAGTTAGTGCAAACATAGTTCAGGCGTTAGGGAGGCGTTTCGATAGCGTTCCAATAAGAGAGAGAGAGGGATAGGACTTTACTGTTGCACGTTTAATAAGCAAGTGGCATCACTCGAACCTTCTGCTTTCAGCGTACTTCAGGACAGATATGATGTACACGGCCAGATGTTCTTACACTTCAGGAGCAACTTGAAAATAAGATGAATGAGACTGTGTGCCGGAAGTTGCACCGATACGTAGGCAGTTGCAGAACATGGAGCAGAGCTGACCTGCGCATCTACACATCTCTTAAAGGTACTACAACGAGGAAGATTAAGCTAAGCTGAATTGGTAAAGTACCTTGAAATTGGCAAAAATGAGCGTTTTACAAAAAAAAAAGCAGTATTGGTTAGCCTTCTGACGAGACGCAAGATCGAAAGACGGGCTTGTAAATCCCGCTCGATCAGTAGCGCACCCAGGATCTCTGCCAGGGGGAGGTTGACAGTTTGCCAGTACCATCTAAACAGCACTAATTTCAATTTCTTCACGGGAAATTGTCAAAAAATTAGCTTTTTGCGAGTGTGCAGACGATTGCGCGTCTTACATCTTAGTTGCAGTACTCAAATGCGCAAGGAAAAAAAAAGGGGTTAAACAAAAGGGGGGGTTAAGTCGGCCTTTTATTCTAATTATTTTTCTTCTTGCTCTTCGTCAGCAGCGCTCCTATATATATATATATATATATATATATATATATATATATATATATATATATATAGGGTGTCGACACAATCCACTTTTTTCTGCTGTGAGGAAGAAGATCGGCTTTCTGAACAGCCCCGTTGCAATTGTGTGGCTCGTATACCCAGTTCGCTTTCTGGCTACGCCCTACCTGCTGGTGCTGTGTTTATCGCTGCCCGTCTACGACCCGAATAAACCCCCTTTACAGTTGGTGGAATCCCAACTATCATGCACCAAGATTTTATAATATGCAAATGCCACATAGCTGGACAAAACCAAGGTAATGTTGTTTGCCGTCGCTTGGAGCTACTAATATTATTTTTGGTACTACACCTAATTGCATAAATAGTCTTGATTAATTATTACTAATTATGTAGCACGTATTGAGCAACACAAAGCTGCATGGGGAGTTTTTCATGTTGCTTTACAATTTTCTTATTGGCACTTTTCATCTAATTATTATATTTGAGAAGTTGATTAAAGAATTAAGAGTGCATGTTATCATATGCAGCGATCGGCCGGCCGTGAGTAATGGATGACAAGAAACGGACAATCGAGTGAAATGAATCACGACGTTGTAACAGATTGGTGCAACATCTGCTCGGGACTACTTAATTGTTTACTGATAAACAAGAATCGCATTGCGTTCTGTAGGAACTATACATGCTCAACCTGCTAAGTGTTGCGACATTTTTTAAAAGAAATTTAACGACACAAACTTGTGAAAATACTGTGAAACCTGTGACATCATAACGTTCAGATGTTGAAGTTCGGTCGCGAGAGTGAAAATAATAAACTTTAACCCCCCCCCCCCCTTTTTTTTTTTCTTCTCCGTAATATTCAATTGCTTTATGCCAAGTAAATTCAGATCGAGTCTTGAAGAAATACTTCACCAGAAATACTTAGTGCCGCTCTTTATTGTATCTTTATGCTGACACGATCTTGACTTCTTGAGCATGTGCACGTAAGTTCGTAAGCAAGGCAAATCAGGGGCCGAATTCACAAAGAATTTCGTTTGTAAATGCGTTTTGTCATTGGCCGGCTTCTTTCGCCACATGATAATATGTACATCATTAGGATTGGCTGGTATTTTATCTTACGCGAACATTGTTAGCGTAGGAACTTCTTGGGAATACGCGCCCACATTTAAATACTAACTTCTGCGCGCAGTGCGGTGCGTCGTGCAAGTTCTCGCCCAAAAATGTTCATTCCTATATACTCCGTCCTCATCTTAACCATGTGAACAGCCTGTAGTGTGCGCGTTTGCGTGCGTTGTGTGAGCACATGCGTGCTTCTTCGTGTGTGTCACTTTGTATGCAATCCGTATCCTCGCGTGCTCGGCGTGTGGCCAGGCAGACCTCTTCATCTTGTCTTTCTGTCCAGCACGCTTTTTTGTCTTGTCTGCGTTTAGCCACAAGACGAAGAGCCATGCATACGTCTCGCATGACCTCGTATAGCCTCCCAGGGATTTTTGCGTTACCGCCCAGGAATTTAGTCGAAGCGATTGCCCAGTTTAATATGCTTCCTGGACTGAGGACTCCACCCACGCCCAGCGCCCATCGAAGGACCCGCGGTTCCCGTTTATTTTAATAAATGTTTGCTATCTCTCTCTTATCATTATTATTTCTAGCCAATTTCTAATCAAGCAACGTCATTCATTTTCTTGCTTCTGTTTATCATCTGTCATCTGTCAATTTATCATCTGTTTTCCCGCAGATTTGCGAGTGAAATTTAATTTCTATAATCCAGTGGCGCACCGACGGTCCGGGGGAGGGGGGGGGGGGTGGTCGGGGGTTGTAACCCCCCCCCCCCTCCCCTGAAGCCGAGTTAACCCACCTTTTGATTACCCCTTTTCTTTCCTTGCGTCTTTGAGTACTGCAACTAAGATGTAAGACGCGCAATCGTCTGCACACTCGCAAAACGCGCAGTTTTTTGACAATTTCCGGCAAAGAAATTGAAATTAGTGCTGTTTAGATGGTATTGGCAAACTAAGGCAAACTGTCAACACCCCCCCCCCCCCCCCCCCCGGCAGAGATCCTGGGTGCGCTACTGCTATAATCATTAGCTTTATTCACCCGACCCCTTGGCCACATCCTCCATGATGGGTATAAGCCACGAGTTCAGAGGAAAACAGAACAATGCAGCGTCACCTTGCTTTCGTTTGGAGCTTCCACATTGAGGTGGCCACCAGAATGTTTTCCCTGAGATGAAAAACTTTATTCTCGATTCCAATCGGCTGCCTTCCTAAAACAGTCAATTATAATAATTAACTAGCTATTTTTTTGATACCCTTTAGCATGCTGACTGCTCCACTTTGAGCACCGATCAGAATACAGCTTCCCCTACTATGTTTTTTTTTTTCGAAGCTTTTCTAAACAATTTTCTCCAAACCACCCAATTTTTTACTGAACCCCCACAGCGGGTGTGTGTCATTTGTACAGAGGATCATCATCATCATCATCATCATCATCATCATCATATCATCATCATCATCATCCTTGACTGCCGATGTCGAGACCTGGTGAAATGAAGCTGAAATGAGCGAAGATGTGCTAACCTTATCTCTTCCTTCTCCTGTGTGGGATATGTGGCTGATGCCGCTGTCATTTCCTGATACGATACATATTTCTATTTTGAGTCGACATCGGTTCGGCATCTAATGTACATATAATATGATTTGATAAATAGCCCAGCAACATGTTGTTTTAAGATCCACGTAATTATGAATATTCGGTGGGAGAGAAACAAAGGAATGTTAAGGAGGTTAACCTGAAAAAGTCCGGTTTGATATCTTGCACAGAGGGAAAGGAACTTAAAAAAGATGGTAAGGGAGAGAGGTTAGTATCGAAACGGAAATCGGCGCACAAAATTATGGCGGCACACTCCACAATCACAGCCTATCCCTAACTATCCCCCCTGCCTGTTCCTATATATTAAGCTAGATAACCAGCGCTCTATATAACTGCCTTTAGCGCACACGGCCGATGGTACCACTGTCCGAGTATCTGTTACTTTGACAGTGGCCGGATGCCCTGTGTCTCCAACGCAAGAAATAATAAAGAGAGAGATACATTTATTATGATATAGAAAACCTGAGAGGTCGGCCTGAGTAACATTTCCGACATGCTATCCAGCATTGGGGAAGGGGAGTAAAAAGAGAGAGAGAGAGAGATAGAGAGAATTGTTGGTCGTGATGACGAAAACGGTGGTATATTGTATGAACATCAAGGCGAAGACACCTCAACAATAAATAAATAATATATGGGCGAGGCAGCATATCAGACCGATTAATTGAGAGTTGACGAAAAATAGCAAATCGTTGCGTGAGTTAGAGAGCGATGAAAACCAGGCGTGTAAGACGTTCGCTGTCCATGTACGGAGCAGACATGACTGATTCACTGATCCATTGACTTACTGATGTTAATGTCAGGAAGTTCAGCTTCAGAGACGCCGTAATAGGGTCGCGGATCAATTTTGACCAGGTGATTTTCCTTAACGTGTTCCAAAATCTAAGCATGCGAGCGTGTTATTATGTTGTTGTTAATCCACCACGGTCGGCAAATGAAACCGCTACCTCGTACGCAGCAGCAGAGAGCCACAGCTTCCGAGCCAAGCGCAGCGGCTACGAAACGAACGTCGTAGGAATTCAGGAACGGTGCCTTGTAGGAAAGCCAACAATCGTCGACGAGCACGGTGATCGCGTAACTTTCTGAAAGTCGTTGACGAGAAGAAGGGGAACCGAGGGGTTCTGCCTCCTTTTAGTCACAATCATGGGAAGGCAACAAACAATAAAACTAGTGCGACGACTTGGGTTCGAATCCCACCTGCGACAAGTTATCTTTTCGTGCACTTTTTTCCCTTTATCCTTTCAATTCTACATTTTATTTAAACCTAATTAACTTCTCCCACGATTCCCCTGGCCTTTAGTCGGTTTCTTCGTATGGTACGGTATGGTGCAGTAAGTTTTCTACCATGAGTACTTGGTGCTGCACTGTGTAAGAATTGTTTTCCTCTGATTACATTTTCTTTTTTGTAATTGTCGCGCCTAGCGGCCAATCCCGTTGACAACGGGGCGCCGCGCCGTGTGACCCCCCCAATGGTAAATGTAACAACAAATATAACAAGAATCGGTTGAAAACACAGCCCCAGGAGCCGTTTTCTCAGAACCTTTCGCTCGTGAGATCGTTATTGGTCGGTCACTCCGATCATCATCATCATCATCATCATCATCATCATCATCATCCTATATTTTATGTCCACTGCAGGACGAAGGCCTCTCCCTACGATCTCTAATTACCTCTGTCTTGCGCTAGCTGATTCCAATTTATTGGGCCTGCAAACTTCCTAACTTCATCACCCCACCTAGTTTTCTGCCCTCCTCGACTGGAATTTCCTTCTCTTGAAACCCATTACGCAACTCTAATGGTCCACCGGTTATCCATCCTACGCATTACATGAGCTGCCCAGCTCCATTTCTTCCTCTTAATGTCAGCTAGAATATCGGCTATCCCCGTTTGCTCTCTGATACACACCACTCTCTTCCCGTTTCTTAACGTTAGGCCTTACATTTTTCGTTCCATCGCTCTTTGTGCGGTCCTTAACTTGTTCTCGAGCTCCTTTGTTAACCTCGAAGTTTCTGCCCCATATGTTAGCACCGGTAGGATTCAATGATTGTACACTTTTCTTTTCAACGACAGTGGTAAGCTCCTAGTCAGGATTTGGCAGTGCCTTCCGTATGCACTCCAACCCAATTTTATTCTTCTGTAAATTTCCTTCTCATGATCAGAGTCCCTTGTGAGTAATTGACCTAGAGTCCGCTCACATGTTCCTCTCATATATTGACTCCACTCATATGTTCTGCTAAACATTATTTTTGGGTGAAAAAAATGGACATGCGAAAGAACGACGCACACACAGAGAAAACGCCAACTACCAACTGATTTTATGATTCAAAGGGCGGAAAATAACACGGCGCAATTTTGGCGCCCGTGCTACACTATATAGACGCAGATGTCGGGAGTGGTAGTTTATCTGTAATGCCCCAAATTGGCCTTAAACAAGTGCATATATGCAGCCAATTTGTTGCAATATAGATAAACGAGTACTCTAACGACATCTGCGTCCTGCGTTGCACGTGGGCGAAAAATACGTCATATTTGTCCTGCATTTGAATCATTAAAACAGTTGGTAGTTGGCGCTTTGCTTGTATGTGTGTTCTTCTTTCGTACGTCTCATTTCACACACAAAAATAATGTTCAGCAGTCCGCACCAGTTCGTCAAAGACGAAGTCCTTTTGAGCACGCATGGCATATCTTCGTTGTTACAGTGCATGAGCCGGAGCCAGTTACTCCCGAGCCATTCTAGCTTACGAACCGCTTTGTGAATACGCTCCTTGAAACCGATTCGCGAGCGCTCCTGTCCGGTGCTCGTTCCATACGAAAAGAGTAAACTCGCGTACAAGTAAGTGGTTTCGTGAATTCCGACCTCGGGCACAGGAATGGCGAACCCGCTTAGGTGTCAGAGCAGATGGCGTAAGGCAGCGCGTACAGTAGACGCTACTACGTCACCGGAATTTCTCGCTCACTGCGTCACGACTGGAAATCTACTCCCCTCGCGTTTCGCGAAAAAAAAAAAAGCAATGGCCCGCATAATATAAGAACAGAAGTTCGGCGACTAACTCGTGGTCGTGGATGGGGACGGTGACGTCATCGCCGTGGCGTTCCTAGTCTCGCCCGACGTCGATCCGGGGTACGGTCTCTTTCTTTTTTACCCGTTTCTGCGTTAACGCCGTCTTGCCCCTCTCCCGTCTTCCTCCGCTTTACAGACTCGATTTCTCTTTTGACTCACATGCGTAGCGTTTTTGTCGCTTTCCTTACGATTGCAGTAGTTGTGAGGGGCTGGTGAATTCGGAGGGGAGGGGGGGGGGGGGGATTGGGGGGCGCCGGTTTAGGCGGGAGTTAGCGACCGCTAGCGGGGGAGGAGTTACCGAAAAGGAAGCCGAAATGCAGCGCTCAGCCGAGTGCAACGCCGCTGGCGGGAAGCGAAAGTGTGCACTCCCCGCTCCGCTCTTTCGAGTTCTTTTTTATTTTATTTTTTCTTATAATTTTTTTAAGTGTTTAGAAGGAGTGTTTCTCTCTCTCTCTCTCTCTCTCTCTCTCGCAACTGTAGTAGCAGCAACATTATAGCAGCAGGGGAAGAAACCGACGGCGACGTCTGACGGTCAAACGCGGAATTCTCGCTTATCAGCGCGCATTCCCCGGCCTGGCCGACTGACCATGGCTGCTGCCAAGGGAAACGATCGTGCGGACAGCTCCGCGCCAGCTGCTTCGACTGCTCCTGGTTGGTGGGACCAGTTCTCAGCGCTGGTTTGCCGCTGTCCAAGCCTCTTCGCGCCGTGCACAGACGGCGAAGCATAGGATACTCCCGAAGAAAGAAAGAATAAAAGAAAAAAGCGAAAGCCAAAGCGTTTTTGCCTAATCTTTATCTCGCTCGCTCATTTCTTTCATTAGCCTTTATTTTTTATTTTAATTTTCTCTTCGCCGAAGCACTTGACCTCCTCCAAGGCCGACAGGCACGGCACAGCCATGTCCTTCAATCGGTGTGAGTGTCGAACTACGGCCAGGTGACACCGAAATCATTGTGACCTGCCCCTTCTACTACGCGCAGCAATCCTGCGGCACCTCAGAGTACTACGGTTTTGCTAAGATAATTATATAGTATTATTATTATTATTATTATTATTATTATTATTATTATTATTATTATTATTATTATTATTATTATTATTATTATTATTATTATTTAGAATGGACTTGACCCGGCGTGTAAGTGGAAAGCTACCATTTTCTACTGCAAGCTGGCGTGCGCTACAGGGCCACGATAAGCTGTGATCGCTGGGTACACGACAACTACAAAACACTGCCCAAATTCTTACACAACATACACAGTAAACATTATGCCTTAAGGCAAGTCTTGATCGAAAAAAACGATGATGATGATGAGGAGGAGGATGGTCATCATCATCATCATCATCATTCTCCCACGAATGCGTTTTTCCTTACTGAGCGGAAGTGAGGATCATACGATTTATATGTACGAGCGTATAAGTTGTCTGCTAGAATGAGATACACGCAAGATAACTTTTATTTCATAATTTTTGAGCATTACGTTTCAGAGCTAATTCTAGGCTCCAACAAGCATTACGTTGCATTTTTTTTAAATATAGGATGTTTAGAAGATGTTGGCGCTATCGATTGGCGCCGGCTACTCCTTTTTTACATTGAAATCCAAATATTTAAGGCCACAGACAAGAAAAGAAACAGTGAAATCAAAGTCAGCTTATATAAATAAATCAAATACTCACTCTAAAGTCATGGCACATGAACTGGAAAAAGAAAAGAAGAAGACGTAAAGCTTACATTTGACATCGTCCACGCCATCGCACGTCGCTAGTAAATGTCCTACACTCACGTGCACCTTTTTTTCAGGTACTTCCGTCACTTAGCTGCCGACGCACTCGCTCTGACATCAACTTTTTACTAATTACTTAGCGGAATAATTACAGGTGTCGACCTCTTAGACCTTTGCACGTAACCGCCTCTCAAAGCATACACTTACTGCAGAGGATGAAAAACTTATATTAACACTAATTATAACTCTCCTGACATATTTCAAAAATTTCTTCACTTCTTGCTGTGAACATATCACTTTGCCGTCAGCCGTTATCTTGCTGTTACCTTGCGTTATCTTGCTTGATCAGATGGAATCTCTCGTTTCTGCATTGCTTATGATAATAGGCCAATTGGTATCGTCGATAACCATTGCGTCGTTTATCGCGGATGACCTCACGTTTTTTTTTTTTGGGGGGGGGTCTTATTCTTCTCCGCTGAATGTTCTTTCTTAGAGTATCGATGTATCGTTTCATTTCTTGCTTCATTCCAGTTTATAAACTTTGTCGTGGGAGTTGTCTTACTTGTATTGCACTTCATTCGTAAGCGAGCATTTAGAAGTTGTTGTTTTTGGCCACGTAATGTAAACAGTCGATCGATTCATCAATTTGATTGATTGATTGATTGATTGATTGATTGATTGATTGATTGATTGATTGATTGTATCCGTTGGACAGTTCGTATTCAGTGAAGAAACAGTGTAGCTCAAAACGTCTTCTGTTATCAATCCCACAATGTCGCGCGCTTGTGTTCGAACGCACGATATGCTACTCTGCTGATGCATCGTGGCGCTTCATTCGATGCGTGCGGATGAATGCACACCCCTATACAGGCAAAGCGCGCGCACACGCCACCCGCCATCTGTTGGCCGCCGACCGTAACCGAGAAGGCAATAACTGCAAAGAGCAGTGAGAGTGCACTCTGCAGAGAGTAGAACGCAACGCCGGGGATCATCACCCGTCGCCAGAGACTCTTGCTGTTTTTATTTATAATTTCCCACAGCAAGAAATTCCTCAAGGGTCGCTGCGACAAATGAACCTTGTTGGAGCTTCCGTGGTTTGCGCGACATGGAAATACTGGCACACTGCCGTGTGTGTGTGTGTGTGTGTGTGTGTGTGTGTGTGTGTGTGTGTGTGTGTGTGTGTGTGTGTGTGTGTGTGTGTGTGTGCGCGTGTGTGTGTGTGTGTGTGTGTGCGCGTGTGTGCGTGTGCGCGTGTGTGCGTGTGTGTGCGCGCGTGTGTGCGTGTGCGCGTGTGTGCGTGTGTGTGCGCGCGTGTGTGCGTGTGTGCGCGTGCGTGTGTGTGCGTGCGTGTGTGTGCGTGCGTGTGTGTGCGTGCGTGTGTGTGCGTGCGTGTGTGTGCGTGCGTGTCTGCGTGTCTGCATGTGTGTGTGTGTGTGTGTGTGTGTGTGTGTGTGTGTGTGCGTGCGTGCGTGCGTGCGTGCGTGCGTGCGTGCGTGCGTGCGTGCGTGCGTGCGTGCGTGCGTGCGTGTCTGCGTGTGTGTGCGTGCGTGCGGATAAAAACACTGCTCGTGCTTGGTGGATCAGGAAATTCAACCAGCGACGTCTTGGACACCGGACGTTGCGATTGCATGGCTCCGTAATGACTACCGGAAACTGGGCGTTTATATACAGACGGGCGTTTGAACTCCGATGCTCTACTCGTAGCAACCATAAAGTTGGAGGTTCCCTTCCACTCACAAACGGCAGCGTATGCACTACCGACACTATATCTAATAGCCTGCGCAGGGAAGCGGGTTATCAGAAAATATATCGCATGCCACTAAATGTCATAACGTTGCCGCCGTACGAGCAAATTTGATAGGCCGAATTCACAAACTTTCAGTTCGCAAAAGTCTTCTTTGCCATTGGTCTGCTGCATTTGTTAATGATATGTTCAGCATCAGTATTGGCTGCAATTTTCTCTTAGGACCAATTATAGCGTAAGTAGCTTTTGTGAATACGGGCCGAGTTCGGTATGAAAACCGGAGGCTCAATTTATAAAGCTTGTCGCAACACCTTTATCCCACCATCCCACCGCATGCGCTAATTGTGTTCGCTGCATTAATTACGACTGGTTGTCGCCCTGTTCTTAAAGCAGCTCTATAACGTATGTGTTTATGAATATGCTGGCACGGGGTTTCTTAGGGTGGCATCATCTGCAGAGGTACCCACAGCGCGCGGCACATTATAGTTTAGCCCTGGGTGCAACCCGATTGACTCTTCCCAGAATTGATGACAGCTCGTCGTTAGTATAATCTTCCGCAGGAAGGGGCAACGCTCGCCGAGCGAGGGTGGTGTGAACAAATACATATGACGCGTATATTTAGCCCCAAGGAAAACGCAGTGATGCAGTGCGCCTCGCGTGACGCTGATAATCCTTCCGCGGTGCACAAACGAACGATGACGCCAGCCCTGTTTACGCCGCCGCTCTGTTGCACGCGTTTTTTAGGCTTTGCGTTGCGGCTTGGGCAACGGGCTCGCGCGAGTCGGGTCTGTTTTCGCACTCGGCGGCTTCTCGGGAATTGTGACGCAAAAGCGCAGGGGTTTCAGTGGCCGGCCAACGGTCTCCGCTCCTGGCCCTTTTCGTTCTGGCTTGGTTTCTTTCCCTCAAGCAGCCTTGTAGGAAGGAAAACGCGTACACTTTTCTGCGGTCGATATAGCTAGCGTGTGACACGCGTTGCAGAATCTCGGCTATTGCGACGTCCTCTTCTTAATCGTTGATGTCCAGACTTTAAATATGGTCGCTGTTTATGAGTTTCCGCCAGTTCGTAATATATCAGCCGCTTGGCGATAAAATGTGCCGCGTTTTGGATTGCGCAGGACACATCGCAGGCCGTTCAGCGCTGTATTTGAATCACGCGCCTTGTCAGTAGCTTAGATGACGTCACAACCGGCTTTACCAATCAGGGCACGTTCACTAACCCGCGGCGTCTACCCCATCCGCTGATGCTAGTTTTTGCTAAATTAAAACGGCGCGCGGTCACTCGTGGCCTGTTAAAACGATGATTTTTTTTTTATTCAGGGGGTGAATACATATATAATTATCCGCGGCAAGCCCCCCCCCCCCTCCCCCCTCACTTCCATACACACCTTCTTTTTTCCAATTTCGTCAGTGTTATTAGGTCTCTTTCGACGTTGTCTGGTCGTTCGTCTCGCCGTTCGTCTCGCCGTCAGGGCCAAAGCAATTCCTTTTTGCGAATCAACCGTAATTGCGCACTTTCCAATCTTTCTCTGCTCTTTCCCTCTCTTGGGCCCACGAACTGCTTCTGCAGTGTTCGTGGACTTTGTATAGACTTTGTAAGGTCATATCGAGAATGCGTTTTACAAATTATATGCGTGCATAGCAGTGCGATTCACACTCGCGCGCAACAAACGACCTCTCGAGTGTTCGTGTCGTCAGTTCAACCGCCACGTTGAACTTTTGCAAACAATATTTTATAATGATCAGTACTGGCGCAATTAATACCTCCAGCCAAGCCAAGTGGGAATCAGACGAGGGACACGTTTCATCGTGGTGGAAGGTGGTTCTTGGCTCCTTTTATTTTCTCGAGCTTCTGCAACATATCACGGAAGAGCCGAGGCTACTTCTCATCCGGAGTGAGCTGTCGTGATGTCTGGAAAATTCCCTTTTCAATTCCTGTAGGCACGTATCGGACAGTGCGACTTTTGTTAGCGTGTTAACTTGGACACGAATTCAATAAGCTGCTCTTACTAAAGGGTCTTTTTCTGAGGAAAGGTGCAGGGAAATACTGATAATTATAAGTATAAATAAGTACAACTAAGATGAGGTGACAGATTAAAAACAGAAGACGTTTTATTAACTCTTCTTCATTGAGTTTTCTTCACCTTTGTGAATACGGCACCGCATTTGAAAACTCTGCCGGGTCTTAAGTGCACGAGTGAGTAACATTTCTTCGCAAGAAGAAATATAAGGGAAAAAGAAAGGGGCGGTATACTTTGACAAAGCCAGGAACAACTGACTATCACTGCTCGCACATTGACCCTTGTGGGTTTATTACCCTTGTGTTTATCCTTGAAGTCGGTGCAGTAGGTATCCTGGTCAGAAAGCTTCCGCCAGACACACTATATGTAGGCTACAGCACACTTACGTTGCATAATGCATAGTGACGCATTGACGCACACGTAAATATGTGGTCACTAGACCTCTAGTGTTAAAGTAGAGCAAACAGTTCGAGTTTATGGGCCTAAGAAAGGGAAACACCGGGTGAAATAAACGCAATTCAACTCAGTTAGAATAATTACCATCTGTATATTTATTGTGGAATTGACTTGCAACGTACACACGCAAAACAGTCGTCGATATCAATGCATGCGAGTTACATTTCGCTCACTTGACCCCACACACCTGAATAATCCTTCTTACAACTATATAGTTTTCCAACTACTCGAATCACGGATATACTTGACTATGCAACAAAATTCGGCGTGAGAGCATCACAACGTGCTAATATCCTAGTGTGCGCATCGACGGCATAAATACCGCTTTATATCTCGCCAGCAACGTTGCACTCGCATTAACACGTCAGCAATATGCGTTTTCACCGTTTGGTGTTGCTTCTGCAGTACTCTGCCGTTTTTGAAATGTGGGAAACGGGGTAGAGATGTTGTTGTAAAGCTCTTTCACAAGACTGGCGCTTTGCATATACCCTCAATATTATTGTGATTTTTGTAAAAACTGACCCTAAAGCAATTTTTAAAAAATGACTTGGAACGTTATAGAGCATGATCTTCGAAGTCCTCGCAGTGTCGGCGCGCATACATCTGCCAGCACAAAAAATGGAAGTGAGGAAACACGCACGAAAACTACGAAACCTTCGCTCCGCAGACGCTCGTGCAGAGTCGGCTCGCGGTTCCTCTGACGTCCTTTAGTTGCGAGCGTATAGCCCTGCTGACCGATTGTTTTGGTCAAGGGGGCAACGGTCGGGAGATTCCTGTTTACCGCACCGGGAGCGCAGCTGTCTTGGGACAGGAGGCGAGCGCCGTCGTGCTTGCCGGCCCTGTGAGGCCACAATGCCGAGATGCTTGCTGAGCTCTGCCGACACCTGCTTGCCCAGCACGGACGTCACTCGCGTAAACCGCGGCTACGGTTCACAACTGCGCAATGCGTCTTCGATGTAGAAAAGGGGGCTTTCTTGCACGTGTTTCGGTCAGAGACACTAAATATTACCCCGAGCGCTTGCCTGCACGCGTGCCAAAGGAAAGAATGAAAAGATGCACGACTGACAGCTTTCTCTCTCTCTCTCTCTCGCTTCTTTTCTTGCTTATCTCACAATTCAGGTCTCTGCGTCGCGCTTCAGCTATATATATATGAAAATCACAAGAGGGAACTCTGTCGCTCTAATGTCTAAGGGAGCTGCTGGTATGGCGGTTTGGACATGAGAATGATGGTTAGCAGATGAATTTGCGTAAACTTCGTCCTCCAAGCTTTAAACGGTGCTGTTACTTTACGCCACCTATTGGGGGCCAGTTGGTTATACACGTTTGGATAAACACGCCGTTATTCACTGGGACAAAACTGGACGACCAACTGGTTCTGGGCAAAAGTGGCTGTGTGTGCATGGTGTGTGCCTCGTCCAGTGTTGTCCCGGTGAGTAACAGCGCATTTATCCAAACATGCAAATTATTTTAAAGTTGAAGAGCGGTGTACTAGCCGCTGAAACTCACAGCGCGGAGGAAGATAAGAACTGGGGGTAGGAAGCGTAAAGCAATAAAATTGAAGCCAGCGGTAAGAGTCGGCCCGACATGCGATCGTGTCATGGAAGCTTTGCAGTATATCTTCCAACGCAGTGCTACCCACGCTTAGCGCACGCTCTTAATTCAGAAAAACAACGGGTTCACGTGATAGCAACGTGCAGCTGACCTCACTCGCCCATTGCAACGAAGCCGATAAATGTATGGGCTATACAATAAACGACTCAAGTTTCACAAGCATATCGGGAGAGAAGGCGTGCACGCAGCGGTTGGCGAAGCACCCGAAGAAGCGCGCATCGATTACGACTCATCGGGAACCACCCACTCTATAGGCCGAGTCATGCGACCGAAGGGTCACGTGTTGGACCGACGTTTAACTCTTTCCCTACCATAGGGTAAATAGGTGTTTTTCGTATGTTACGGCAGATGTTTTTTTTTTTCTGAAGGAACTATTGCACTTAATATTTAATGTAATACATAAACCGAAAGCAATATGAAATCACTTTTCACGCATAAAAGTTTTAGTAACGAGATTTATGTCATAAAAAAGATATAAATGTTAAAATCAAGATTGTGCGATAAAATTGAACAAAGTTTGTAGCAGCAAGAGAAAGGCAGAAGGCAGGGAGGTTAACCAGAATAACGTCCGGTCGGCTACCCTACACCGGGGGAATGGGAAGAGGGAACACAAAGATGACAGGAAGAGACAGGAGGGAAGGAAAGAAGGGAAATGAGCAGTTAGTTCGCTGACGCGTGTGTTAGTGCACTAATAGTCACAGACGTTGACACAAGCCCGTCGTCCTCAAGAAGCACAAAAGTGCCTTCACCACTTTATGGGCCGACGAGCGATGGGGGCGGTGTTCCAGCAGCACCTGCACGGAAAGCGTCCGATTGTCCAGTTTTTTTAGCGCGTTAGCAGGTTCTTGTCTTTCTTGGGCATATCGTGGACAGTGGCACAGCAGGTGGTCAATAGTTTCGTCGGTGCCGCAGACCTCGCATGCTGCACTGTCGGTCACTCAAATTAATGTAGAGTACGCCTTTGTGAAGGCAACTCCTGGCGACAGAGAAGCGAAGCTTCACGTCGAGGAAGTCCGAATGGAGGTCAGAGTTGCAGTGAGGGGTTTAATTGATGCAGTCGTGTAAGTCGTAAGTTTGGCGAGTTCCACTCGGTCAGTCAGAGACTTTGTAAATACACGCTTGTATCTACTAAGAAAAAAAATGTTACGAAAACTATGAGATATACAAAATGTGTTGCCGTCTATTAGGCACTATCTCCGAAAACATCAAAATTTTTCATTGAAGAGGTATTTCGCTACAAAACTTTAACTGCTAGCACTACAGTTGGGCGCCGATGTTCCGGGCTGGCTGGCGTCGTCGTCGCTTTCAGGCTCAAAGTCCGACGAAAAGTGAGCGTCCTCTAGCTCGCTGCTATTCGATGTATCGCTAAGATTAGCCGCAGAGGCAGCGGAATCGCGATATCTGCGTTCTCCCGAAGCGCGCGCGCGGTTTCCGGAGCCGGACATTTTTGCGTTCTGCTTCGACGATCGCTAAACTTCGGAGCGCGTTTAAAAATCACCGCTTGGCGGGAAAAAAGTAAATTGCTTAGAAAACAAAATATAGTTTCTCCTCTTTCACGTCCGATGGCACAGTGTGCCCGTGAGCGGCGCGGAAGGTCTCGAAAGCGGCGTTTCAAACCATCGCTAGAGGGCTAACCATGCCCAATGGGCGCGGTATACGGAAAGAGTTAAAACAGAAGAAGCAAGGAGGTGGCTTCACAGAGAGTCGACTTGCGAAGGCTGGCTGTCTGACATAATACTCCCTCCGATTTTATTTCGTTCCTGCATGATTCATATAGTTGTCACCTATTACACAGGATAGTCAAATCACTGCCGACGATGACAGCTGCATTAATGTCGCAAGAGAGGAACTCCTTGTCAACATCGCTAACACGAATAGTTAACACACCATGACAAATCTAACCGAGCTACGCAATTTGTACTGCTTGAACTACGTCGTCACATCAGCAACAATTCTCGCTTTTCCGAAAAAGAAAGAAAGAAAATTGTTTCAGTGTGAATATAAACGCAGCAGTAATACACACGGCAACAAACCCTTTGTATGCTTCACAAAGTGCAAACAAGCAAACAAATACGTTTGTGAAGGATCACTGGTTTAGTCCTTTCGTAATGACGCGTCATAAACATGCGAGGAGAATGGCGAGGGATCGGGAATGTTGCAGTCACCGCACGTCAACACCGTAATAAAAGAGTCGGTTCGAGAGTTAACTATACGAGTCACTCGCACAGGCCGCATGAGTTGTTCGCTGGGAAAGCGTACACCACATTTCACGGCACGCAGTCACCGAGGCTTAACGAAGGGAAAGAATTGCTGGCAACGCCCCGCCGTCTTTCACATCTACAGTTGACCCCGAGAACCGCTTTCCTTCATTCGGTGCTTAACCGCATCGCACTCGGCCACCGTATAAACCGCGGTGCGTCGCCCCGCCCGAATCTTGCGCGATAAAATTTTCCGCGCGAAAGTCCACCCACGTCGTTGTCGTGCGCGCCAACTTTGCGGTCAGTGTGCCCCCAGCTCTGATGCCGGATCTAGGCAGTGTGCGCGACCTCCGTGAAGCATGTCCAACTAACCCGGGGGAAACGGGCAAGTGTGGCTGTAACTAACAGAGACGACGTCGACGACGCATCTGCATACGCTTCACCTTGTCCGTGGCGAAGTATATACGTAGGAGTTAAGGACGAAGCCACGGTGTCGCCAAGGGCATTGCACGCTGCAGTGCCGCGGATGCCTTCGGTTTTGGAGGTCCCACTGGGTTCCTCATGAATGCATGGCCCTGTCAAGAGACCGCGGCGTGGGCTCCGCGACAGGGCTGTGGTGGACGACGAGCATTCATTCACCCACGTCTTCCTTTCCGAGGCAACGTTGCTGTCCAGCCGCGACTTTCTTCTTATTATGCTTTCTTCAGAGACTCGATTCCATTCAATCGAAACATCTATTATCACGTCAACCGTGTCGTTCTGGCCCGTCCTTGTTCGTTCACTCTTCTCTCGCTTTGAAACATTACTTTCTTTCTTTTTTTTTTTTTCTGCGGCATTCGCGTCCGGTTCAGTCAAGCCTGAGCTTACGCATACGCGGGGTAAGGACAGCGTCCAGCCAGGAGCCCTGCTGCTAACAATGCGTTCACGTTACACGTAGCGGAATGAAGTGGCCACCGCTTCTCAATCCAAGCCAGATCGTGGTGCGTGCCTCTCGCAGAGAAAAAAAAAGAAAAAGGCGGACGTCGCCCCATGCCACCGCCGCCTGCATAAGAACTTACGCCACCTTGGCTGCGACCACGGCACGGCACAGCGCGCGGGGACCCGATGATCAATGTCCGGCACAATGGCAGTGGACAGGCCCGCGGACCTCGCACGCTGCGGGCACTACACAATCTGCGTCCGGCAGCGGACGGCGCGGTCCTTCCTGCTTCCCATTCATCATATTTCCGGTCAGGGTCGGTTTCCGAACCCACGGCGCGGGGCACGCCGGCCAGCGGCGCTGTCTAGATTCCGCGTCGAGAGGTGCGTCGTCTGCTACGCGCACCGTCGCCTGCTTGGGTCCAGCGGTTCCCGCTCGTCCGCTCCAGAGCCCGATGTTTCTTTCTTTCCAGTCCATACCTACACCTCCACATCCCCCTGCTCCGTCCGACCCCTCCTTGACACGTCAGCCCTCCCCCTCCCCCCCGACCAGCCGTTCGGCCAACAGTGCCCGTTCGCATTGTGCGGGCGTCATCTTAACTGGACTCTCTCTTCATCTTACACACCGAGCCGCGCGCGCGGCCCTATGCCGTAAGAAGCACCGTAAATAAGCCCTGAATGGCCCGGTTTCAACGTGTGTTCGGGCCCACGACCGGCGAGGCCGCCACCGGCCCTGTGGGAGAACAGGTGGAAGAAAGAATAAGGGACACCGTACACGTCACTTCTCTTTATCGTTTCGGCAGGGTTTCGCTTTCTCAAGTTAGTTCCCGTTTCTGACGCCCTTATTATTGTCATTCTTTACGTCACGAACACGTACTTCTTTCTTTTTGCGCTTCGGTCACCGCTGTATGTGTGTGCATTTGCGTAAGAGGAGATCCGATGTGTCCGAAATGGAAAGGAAGACTCGAGATATCCCGCAGAACCGATTCCGGGCGGCTGCACATATAGGCGCGTGCATATTGCACGCGTTCTCGGCTTGACCAGCTGCTGCGACCGTCCCAGCGCGGTCTGTGTGCGAGGAGACACGCGGCCACACGTATGCTTGTCTCCCACCCTCGGCGTGACTTTATGTATTTTGGGAGTGGGGGTCGGCTCAGTGTCCGCGCGCGGCTGAACGCCGCTGCCTTTCCATTCGGAGTTATGAAGCGAGCGTGTTCATATAGGTGTGTGAACGCTTCGTGCGGGTGTTTTCGAGCGCGCCATGGAGTGGTGAGGCGAATGTCGCCGCTTCAGATGGTCCTCAGGCTGTGCGGGGAGGATTGGCTTTATGGTCGCGTTCGGGCGTGTCGCAGTCGCTCTCAGCCGCTATGGAGACCAGGGCGCGAGGACATTATCAGCGCGGGGAATGTATATACATGCAGATGGTGCAGGTATTGACGCGATATAATATACAGATGCTCATGGTCGGGCTTTTTGCGGGGATCCATTGTCATGGCTGCGGGCGGGCGGGCGGGCGGGCGCGCGGGCAATGGAGTAAGTACTGTACGCGCGTACGCGTCTGTGTGTTTGCAGTCGGCGTTTGGCACGGTGGTCCGTCGTGACGTCTTCTGGCGCAGACACGCGCGTTTGGTCCCTGAACGACAGCGGGGAGGGATTTTCATTTTTTCCTGTCATCTCCTTGTTCGACATGTCAGCGACTTGTCTGTCCGTCAGTCAGCTAGGTCTCCCCTCGGAACAGGAAATGTTCTCGATACGCCCAACTGTCCGTGATACCTACATGGCGACGACGACGAATAATAAAAAAGCAAAGGAAGAAACAGCGCAAAAAAAATAAGAGTGATAATTCCTTCTCCGTTCGACGTACCGCTTGATGTGCCATTTGCAGGCCCTGTATATACATATACATTAGTACTTCTCTACGCGATCCCCTGTTCGAGTTTGCGTCTCTATGTGAGATTACGGAGAAGTGTTTGACAGATATTGAGCCGCCTTTTTCAGGGCGTTATGCTAAATTCCTACAACCGGTAGCCAGTACCACGTGAGAAGCGGTGACATGACGCATGTCCGTACTGTCACATGTGACTGATTGTATTGAAGGAGTGCGCACTTTTTGCAGAGACCGTAGAAGCATTTTCGATGTCCTTATTCTTCTGGGATATGCGTTTCTTGCATTGTATTCTTACCTCAGTAGGATGAACCCATTCACCGAGCTTAATTCTGAGCTAAAAGGGGCAAAAGTAGGAAATTGAAGGATGTTGTAGATATGCGCAGACATGGATGCCGATATTGCGTTGGTGATGCACGCACGCACGCACGTTAATAGATGGACGAAGATCATATTTATCTTCTCAGTTTCTTTTTCCTTTTTGAATACAAGGGGACAACATGGAACGTTCAAGTGTTTAGTGGCACCTTAGATAAATCTCTCATGTTGTCGGATGTGCAAGAACCTTTGCAGGAACTGCTAGTTGTGCAGGAGCTTTATGCAGGAACTCGCGGTACGGAAGACAAGTATGCAAACTCACCGTGTTTTCTGCAACTATTCATTTACCGATAGAGAAAATAGTAAAAAGAAGAAGAATATTGACCACCGGATAGGGTGCATGCTTACGGAATCGCTTAAGCAATGGTAGTATTCACGCGGCATTTGTAAGTTCATTAAAAATATTTTTATCACATGCATGCATCAATCTGCCCCGGTGGCTCATTGGCTATGACATTCTGCTGCTGATAACGAGGTCGCGGGTTCGTTTCCCGGCAGTGGCGGTCTCGTTCCGATGGCGATGGAATGCAAAAACGCTCATGTACCGTGCTCTATAGGTGCACGATGAAGGACGCCAAGTGCGCAAAAGTAATCCGTACACATCCACTACGGCGTCCCTCATAGCCCGCTGTACAGTTTATGGATGGTAATGGCGTGCACTAGTGAAGGTCATGAATTGAACCAGCCTGAGGGACCGTTTATAAGTCCTCGTCTGCATCTTCAGCTGTGCGAAAAGTGTTCACTCCCTCCCTCGTTCTACTCCCCTTTCCCTTACCCCCAGTCTAGGGTAACAAACCTGACGCTCGTCTTGCTGCTTGACTTTCCTGCCTTTCTTCTCGTTGCTTTCTCTTACTCTGGGCGTTAAACCAGATAGTTTCATTTGATCACATGAACAAACACATAATCATCCTGCGAGGAGATGGCATTGAGCGCGCTGGCATGGTTGCAACAATTTTTGTACCACTTATTTATCTGGCGCCCCATGTTTCTTTCTTTCTCTCGCTCTCTCTTTATTTCTTTCCCTTTATTTTCTTTTCTTCTTTTTTTGTGGTACGGTCAACATCTTCAGAAACGATGGTTACGTATAAGTTATGGCAATGCTCAACTTGCTTTACGTCTATGTGTGAGAAACAAGTCGCTACTCCCCTTTCATTGTTTGCCTTTATTTTATTTACTGCACTTTGCTATGTATAGCTTTTCTTACCCGCGCTTACATTCTTCGTGTGCGCTTTCGTGCGAAGTGATTTTCCTGAAACGTGCCGCGCTTTTGCCGAGCGTTTCCTTCTTGCCTAAGCCTACTCGAGTTACCGTTTAAGCAGCACTCTTGATTTTGGTCTGGTTGCACCTGACCACTATACGCGACGAAACGTTTCCAGCATCCCCAAGCGAGTGCTCTGGTTGAATTTGCTGCAGTTTGTAAGCGCACCATGCTGTCTTTAGCGATGTAGAAACGCCTTTTTCTAGCTACAGAAGCGTGAACCAAGGTAAAACAAGCGTTGAAGTTACTTAACGTTAATCCTTCGGGAAAACTTAGCCGAAGCTTACGCATACACGAAAGGAGTTCGCTTACACTGGCAGAATTCGACTCATATGCAAACATTTTTTCTATTTTTTTTTATTTTTGGTCATGCGTTATTTTAGTTTTGCGTAAGCAAACATCTTTAATATGTCGTCTTGTGGTTTCTGCCTATACGGGACGCAACTAACGAAACTACTGTGCTCCTTCAGCTCTTTCAGTGCCTATAGAGCTAATACAGCCTACTAACACAGCCTTGGTCTACTGGGGAAAGTACGTTACGTTAATGCAAAACGATATGCATGCCCAGCACGTAATTATTTAAAAAGCGCTCGCCTATATACACGTGAGCCCTTTCCTCGGGAGTTTCACTTTAGCTCGCCGTATATACGTAGCTCGCCTCGACGGCGGTGTACAGAGCGTTACGTATGCTCGGATAAACAACCTCTCGACGAGTGCAAAAACAACAGATGCGGCGCGCGGGTCAAGGAATTCGTAACTACCGTCTGGAAAGTGGCTCGGGAGAAGACAGCGAGTAGGCGGGAACACGACGAAGAATAAGAAAAACGCGAAACACAAGTAAAAACAAACTAGAACTCCGTGCGCCACGTGCATTCGACAACCGATGGCTTGACGACGAGTGAGTGTGTGTATGGCGCGGTGCCATGCGGTGTACGATTTTATGGCCCTGTTCTACACGTTCCTCCTCTCCCTCGGACAGTGCACGAGCTGCCGTGCCTGCAGCGCTTGCTCTGCGCAGTTGTATTTGTATTTAGCGAAGTGCTCCCTGACGTGCCTGGCATGTGCGAAGAGAGGAATGCCGTCACACATCGGCAAGGACAATGTGTCACCGATCACCTTGCCGACCAGCTATAGCACTTTTGGACACGAGCGCCGGGCTATATTAACTGCTACAGGAACACCTTTACGACAGCTGCGCGCGATGCGTGGCCCAAAGCGAGGGGGACAATAGACACCATTTTTGTTTTGTTTGTTCAGCATGTGTTAGTAAACAACACTTAATACCAAAAAATGTGGTTGATCCCTCTTATATAGGAATCGGTATAGAACACGAAAGTGAAACGTGTCTTCACAGAAGTAGTGTAATGTTTATTGCACATTGATATATAATGTCTATTGGTGTTTTGTGGCTAAAGCGCCCTTAGGCGTTGATGCACCCACGCTGACGCCTGGTGGCACGTCTCCTCCATCACGACTACCAACGTCGATGACCATGAGCAACCGTCGTGCATATGGAAGCTGCACTACGCTGCACACGCTAGCACAACGCGAAAGACGAAGCACGTAACTGACACACTAATACAACGCGCAAGACAAAGCACGTAACTGAATCGTCACCGAGTCAAATCAGCGCGTACAGCGCGTCGTAATTGCAGCCTCCGCGATCAACTTCAGAAACATTTTCAGAGCTAATTGCGGAGGCCACGCTCCGCTGTGCTGAGTACGGTGAACGCCAGCTAGGTGGCGTTGGTAGTGCTTCTTGATGCCAGCGTCCCTTCGAATGCTGGCATCGAGGCGTCGTAGTGCTGAGACCACCGAAGCGTTCACTGTCGGTGCGCGTTAGTGTCATAATGCAGTACTTCTCTTTTCTGCTCGTAGGCGGCGGCACCGCCCCGAGCAAGAGCGCGGGTACACGGAGGAGTGTTAGATATATAAGGCGCGTCTGTGTAGCTCTCTGCAAATGCGTTTGTGGCGCAATGGGTTAAACGCTCGGCGATCTATCGTCGCGGACCGAGAGGTCGTGGGTTCGATTTCCAAATTTTGCATGTTTGTGGAACTTTTTCTTCTGGTTTCTTTCTTTGTATTATGTTCGTGTACATTGTAAGCTGACGTATTTCCGTGACGGAAATACGTCAGTGAAGTCTTGGTGGACCCCGGCATAAAACACTTTCGTGTTAAAAAGCCACTCGTATCCTGAGAAGGAGCTTGGTAAGCCGAAATGACGCAAGAAATAAAAAGACAGGTTGCGACGACGCCTTGAAGTAGCCTCACCATCTCGCTGTGACATCATGAACTTTGACGTCTGTTCGGTCCTAGTTATTTGTTCATCGGTAAACACAAACTATATATATATATATATATATATATATATATATATATATATACGCGAAGCCAACCTAGGCCAACTTAGTGCGTATTGTTTCCAGTACAGTGGAGTAGCCGCCAGTAATTTTTTTCGTTTGAGATTTCACTTATTAATTGTAATTAATTATCAAACTCGAGAAGTACTGTCCTAATAATCAAAGTTTTAATGAGAAAGTTGAATAGCAACATGAAAGCCTCTCGATACAGCTTTCTGTTGCTCAATACGTGCTACATAAATGTGTTTCTCCGAGTGTGAAAGAAGCCCGCGAATACACGCAGAACTGCCGCACGACTGCCCGCTCGAGGCACTTTGCGTGTATTCGCGGGCTTCTTTCATGCTCGGAAAAACACTTTTATGTAGCACGTATTGAGCAATAGAAAGCTGTATCGAGAGGCTTTCATGTTGCTCTTCAACTTTCTAGCACTAATTTTCTTGTGCTTGTGCTGTTTTGGTCCAGGAAGAGAATTTGTCAGGTCAGGTCCTCGGTTCTTTTAGCAATTCCCGTTAAGCAATTAGAACAAATTAGACGATGACCCATCAGCAAACCCATATACTATATAGCTACCGTCATATCAGTACTCCAGCTATCCCGACAGGGGTGGCACTTTGTGAAATAGGTGGCAACTCCCGTGTACAGTTCTGAGACAACCAAATCAATGGGGCGACCAGCCACGCTTGTCGGCTGGCGCATGTGCTAAGTGCTGATATAATTCTGGAGTTGTCAGCAAACCAGAGTGCTATACAAGACAAACTGCCTGCTTTTGTGCACTTAAACTTATCGCGCGTGCCAGGCACCATCGAAGCGTAGAAGCTGCAGGTCGCATACTGATTCAATAATATTCATCACAAAGATTCGAAAAACGATCTCAGGGCTGCATTTCGATCAACCATGGCGCATCGCATCACTCGCGTGGAACGGTGTTTTTCGTATGTGGCTTGTAAAGATGACTGTCGAGAACACGGCACATTATCCGAGAACCACCCGCCCAGTGGCCGGCCATGCTCTCTTTCTCTGTTGTCGTGTGACATTTAATGAACTCCGTGTTTACCTAAATAAATGTACAGTGGGTTATACCGTCGCACGTCTCTTTCCTAATTGCAGAACGTCAATGCCGTGCAGAAGACCGGGGTAATCGATGAAATAAACAGGTATGGCGCCAGCTGACAAGCGAGGAGGTCTATTAACCTAAATGGAAGATAACATCTTCGAGAGAGATTTACACCTTGGAGAAGGAATGCTGTCTATGCTCCAGCTCCGTATGAAGAAGGCAACTGATAGAGGTTGAGAGAGCGACGCGATAAAAGAAAGTAGAAGCAAAGCGACGAATGTTCGAGAACCATACATACGGTCGCATGCCTGATGGGCATAAGGTTAAGCGTAAATTAATCCTAACGCTAATAAATAACCTAAAAGCTGTCTCTCTAAACCTTCTGATTCTGTCTCCCTTTCTTTCTTCTTTCTTTCTTTCTTTCTTCCTTTCTTTCTTTCTTTCTTTTTAGTGCCAGAACCTTCCTGGCGTACGCTGCCTGCCTTCATTAGTATCGATTACACGGCCCCGATGATCGGACGTGACCATGTGGTCGGCACGACACAGAAGAAGCATAGGGGTGGCGTCGCTCTGCTGATTGCATTCCGTCCAGCACAGGTATACAGTCGGGAATGGTGCCGCGTTCTGCCTGTTTATGACGTCGGTTGATAGGTGTCGCACTCTGACGCGAATTAGTCTTCCTCACAGGTAACACACACTTGGTGCAGAAGATGAAAAAAAAAAAGTTTTCTAGGATTATGGAGACTGTCGTTTGGACAAGGGGGGTTGTAAAAGTCCCCTTGTTGAAATTCACTTAGCACTTTATATAGTTTCAAAGTCGCATTATAGCCACACATGTTACTACGCACTAAATACAACTGAATGAATGAGGCAAGTGCAAATAGCATTTCCTAACACACCGTATCGGCACGCCAGTGTCTACGTGTGTGCATGCACAAACGGGGAAAACACAAGACGCGCCTTTCCAGCGCATTTTCGGCGTGCTTTCGAGATACCACGTCGGCGCATCCATTTCACAACTTCACGATAAGTAGTCCTGTTGATTCGGCCTAACAATGTACGACGCGGCTTCTGTCCTAGCCGGTAACCACAGAGAACACATTTCAGCCGGCATTCCACCCAAGCGCTGTCATCGTGCACTAATGGACGCCGCGGACGCTGGTCGAAGCGACGCCCAAAATACGCTGGAGAAGCGCGTCTTGCAGTTACTGCGCTAGAATATTGCGCTTGGTGGTTTCGGAGCCTTGTGTCGCGTCACGTTGTGTAAACTACATACATGTTATAGCTGGTGTCGGGAGAACAAGCCGCAGAGTGGTCTTGCTTTCTCTCTTCCCTTGATTTGACGCAACTCGTCAGACGCTTGCATGAATTCGACGTTGTTGCCTTCGTGCTTTTGATGTGCGTTTTCTGGCGCTGGAATATACTATGCGTTCTCATAGCTCATTATCGCGTTTGCACCACGTGCGATGCGCTTGAACGACAAAAGCTCCGTTTACGTGAATGGATCATCGTAAGCACATATGCCGGCCTATAGTGGTATACGGCGTTTGGGACACGAGCTCGCGGCTCTTTACAGCCAGCTCGTCTCGGTGACGAGTGGAGGGGAGGGCAAGCGCCCAGTCCCCTACCCCCTTCCTTCCTTTTCCAATGTCATCCTCACATACGTCAGTTCTCTTAAGTCGGACTATACTGTGTCTCAGTTTACTCCCGCCAAGCACATCAAATCGACGGCTCTTCCTGTCGTGTTATCTACATTTATACACGAATGCTTAACGGTCCGCGCAGAAGCACAATTTAATTCAATTCAATTTTAGTACCAAGCAATGGAGTTACAAAGAATGCGCACAACTTCGTTCATGCGATGCTCCAATGTATATAGCACCCCGTAACCTTGGCTGGTGCATTTTTGTCGCTCCGAATCACTATTTCGATAATAAGTGAATAAAAAGATTATTCTAGTAACACCGACATACTAACTTTGGTTACGTTTGACCAATTTACAGCCTGCGAGATTTTAGCCTTTGACCAATTACGTACAGCCTCTGTCCTTCCTTACTTTTTCATATTAAATCCTTCTATCCTGGACGTCACGCCATATAGTATGTATACCCCCTAGAAAATGAAGCTCCGTTTTATTTTTGCATTTTTTATTCGTAGTGTAAACAAACATTATACAAATGGGGGCCAGTCCTGAATCATGCGGGAACTTCGGTAATGTGCTGTAATCAGAGCCTTTTTGAATCCATGTGCTGGCCAGCCACTGCGGCCACTCACAGAAAGGGCTCCCGCATATATGTCTTCATGCCTGGGCAAGTTGATAGCAAATGGTACACATCGGTGTCTTGTGACACGGTCGTACAGTTGGGGCAGTTGGCTTCGCAGTTGATGAAGCTATTCCACTTGTGTCTGACAGACGGGGTACAGTGTATACTAGAATATAGCCAGGATGGGCCTCCACCGGACCGAAGCCACCGCTATGGCTGAAGAGATAAGTGCGATTTGATTTTTCGCGCAACAATGCGTAACTGGCAGTCATCATTATGACCACCGGTATGCTTCACCACACCGCACAGTTTACCGTAACTGTTTTATAACTGGTATATCTGAGCGATCACCGGTGGCCGAACAAGGGGAGCATCAACGTGGAGCTAAGGTTTCGGCAAAGGGACTTGGGACAAAAACTGCTTGCCTCTATCAACCTGTATGTGACCTATTTGTCTCGTACCGTATACATGCGAGACGTTCGCGGGCCTCTGCTCTTTGCCGTGAATGGAAACGTAAGCAAACTCATGTTCCCACACTCGAGCGTATACTATCCGTCAAGCAGCTTTTCGCAGCGAATTCCACGCTATACACACACCGCAAACACGCCGCCGTGGGTGCCGAGAGCGCGCGCCTTCGTCTCCGCCGGCGTGTGGGCCGGCCGACTACCCCGACTGGCGGCTCTTTATCAAACGCGGCGGCCCCACCGCCAAGGACGACGGCGACGACGACGCTTTGATGAGCGTTCGCCGGCTCGAAGGCACGGCCGCGAATCGCCGTCGCGCAGCTGCTGCGCCGCTGCCTTCGGCGGTACGAATACCGTGCAGCGTGTGGAAGTCAGAATCGTTACGGGCAGAGGACAGTGAGCATGCCACGCAACGACCGCGGCTCAGCCGCCACAGCTAAATACTGCGTCGTCTGACAACGCGACGAAAAAAAAAAAATTTTTTTTTTTTTAAATGCCCGAGACCAGAATAAACGAAGTTCGTCTCTTGTTTTTGCGTGTAGCAGTTTTTCTGTCAAGTTCACAATATGTACAAACGAGGCCAAATCCGCGCCTAGCTCTTGCGTCGTCTATTATACCGAAAGAGTCGTCTGCTTTACGCATGGCTTTCCAGAAAGGAAACGTATACAACTGAGCTCGCTTTCAATGGGAAACGTAGATGTGTCCCTGGCAGCAAGCTAGGCTTGAAACTTTGCTCGAAATGAAGGGCAAGAAAGGTGAGGTGAACGAGAGTCGATGAAGACGCTCATAGCGGGAACAAACAGGCACACACAAGCAAAGCTGTCTGCAGACTGAACTAAACAGTGCGAGACGACACGAGACAAGAACGGGCAAGCAGACACTCATGGGGTCTTCTCGAGCTGTTTAATCAAGCTACGCCAAACACATATGTAATGCGTATTATCGCGCTCCTTAAGGATACAGTGTCACCAACTTGCCCAATTCGACCTACTATTTCTGTCTACAAAGGTTCAGCGAGTCATTCTGTGCCGCTTGGGAATCCAAGAACGCTTTCTTTAAAAGCAACGTGCATGTGTATATATTTATATATAGGTATACATAGTGTCTCACCACAATCTGACAACGTCACGCAGTTTCCGTTCCTTCGTTCCTTTCTTTCATCCTTTCTTCAGTTTCAGCTGAAAAGCTCGAATAGTGAGTCGGGACTCGAACACCTAGCGGGACCTTGAGTAACTGTCTGCCAGACGAATAAACACCAAAACATGGTTTAATTCTCCTAGAACGCTGCTTGTTATGCACACGGGGCTGTAAAAAAAAAAGCACCCTGTGACGCAATTCAAACGACAACTAAGGCGTTCAACGAGGCGCGCAAACAATTGCGAACGCCTTAATTGCTGTATGAGGCAACGAATTCGATGCTTTATAGCGCTGGTTATATTCGGAACTACTTTCTGCTGCCCATGCAGTAGTGCATGGCTGCATCAACAAAATTTGTAGCTTCTCCAATACTGCACGGTTTCTTGTGAGACACCGCGTATACGTATAATGCGCCGAAGCGAAAGCACGTGCGGCAGCCGATATTACGGACCGCGTATGTGTGTGTGTGAACGGTCATTTATTTCTCCCGCGCCCCCTCAATGTGGCTGTAGGTCGGCTCTCTCTCGCACGGGCCGCTTGTTAGGCCTTCTCCGCTTGTTTCTCTGCCTTCACATTTGTTCGGCCCAGTGTTTACGACGGAGAAACAGCTTTTTTACTGAGGCGTACCGGTGCCATTACTCTGAAATGGACCACGGCGCCGAGACGAACAACAAGCGGGCTGCGGTGTATCGGCGGCCGACAGACGTCCGTCGAGCGGCTGAGAAAGACTGTAACTCATACACGCACGGCATACGCACTGCAGTGTGTAGGAATTGCTCGGAAAAAACACGTGACGCAAGCACGCGGGACGAGCGCACTTTTAGACCAGGGTTTTCCGCGCTGTGTAACTGTGCGTGACATGATGCAGAGGTGCTCGCTTCTTTCGCCACTGCAGTTTCTCGCTAACGCCGTGTTGTGCATTAGACCGATTTGCTGGCATCCCTATTAAAGATATGGCTTCTTAATGACGGGAAATTCAGCGCTCACTATAAGGGGAGTGGGGCTCGTTGGAATTGTGCGGGCCAGCCTTTAGCGATTGAGTCATTCAAATCTCCGTGCTGGGAGCAACGCGTATCGTATTTGTTCGCTGGCGTTAGTTGAGGGCGAAAGAGTGACGGTGGTGTTTAGACGTCATTGCTTACAAGTTTACGCAGACAAGTTTCTCGGAAATCTTATAGACATGAAGCGTACGGAGTCGACAAATGATGTCGACAAAGAAAAAAAAAAGGAAGGAAGGAAGGAAGGAAGGAAGGAAGGAAGGAAGGAAGGAAGGAAGGAAGGAAGGAAGGAAGGAAGGAAGGAAGGAAGGAAGGAAGGAAGGAAGGAAGGAAGGATTATCCATAATGTGTTATTATGGCCAGACACCCTATCCCTTAACGGGTCCCCTATGCCATAACTTGCTTCGCCCCAAACGACTACTGGTCCTGCCTAGAACGAAAGCTTCTCGGCTAATCTCGATCTTTTAGCTTGCAACTATACCGAAAACGCTTACACGGAACGTCGTTCGTTTCAAGGATCCTTCAATCGCAACAGACCGGAGGATTTGGCCTCGCGACACCGTATCATTCTACCCGTAATCTGCGAGGCACTTACGTGATTGGTGTGAAGCAAATCACCGAACCTCACAATCTAGAGCGTCCGCTGCGGCCGCGCATGAAAAGCAAAATACACCACCTGGGCGGGCAGGTTTGCCAGGGGCGCCCTCCAAAAGCGTAACTGTCGCCGATGGTTGCCCGCAATTACGTCTCGATCTCCGTAATACGGTCATGCAATCTCGCACCGCGAATAGCGTCAGCGGCCTAAACGCGGTTACAAGCACCGCAGAGGCTTTGCCCAAGGCTCTTGCAGGATTGCCAGCGGCGTGGCCGCTGGCTGACATGCAAACGGAACGCCCGGAATGACACGGGGCAGCGGGCTGCCTCTTTCCGGGGCCTAATTCCCCATTGTTCGCCGCGAACGAAGGCCGGGCGTTCGACGACCATGCTGCCGCCGCCGCCGCTGAGCACGCTATACACGCGTTCTCTCGAGACAATGCGCGCTCGAAGCGAAGTGCGAGCTCACGGCCGCCGCTGACACGAAGAGTTTAGAATGGGGCGGGAGGGGAGGAGTCGGCAGCCTTCGAGAGCGTCGTAGGAGGATGCCGCCGCCAGCGGTGGTCCTTGCGCGCCTCTCTTGTGTCCCGCACACACACACACCTTTTATTCTACTTTGCGGCCGCCCCGTATCGCCACTGTTGTCGTCAACACGGGGTGACCGACCTGCGAAGGTAAGGCCGTCCTCCCCCTCCTGAGCGCACAGAGCGGAGCGACCTTTTACACGCATACGCACGTATACGCTTCGCTCCGTGCCGTTGATTGTACGCACTCAATTGAGAGTATATATACATATACACCTCTCGCGGTGGCCTGCTACTCAGCTCTGGATGGCTGGCTGCCTGAGGCTCCACTGAGACCTAGTTTCGTACTGGGTGGAATTCGTTGTTGTTCAGATACCCTGCATGGGTTCTCGTA